>NW_023277426.1:85754-111588 GCF_003668045.3 Cricetulus griseus | reverse complement strand
CAGTCTCCCAGACCAAGAGAGGTTTCTGCCCCATGGCTTCTGTGGGGTTTCCCTACCCAAGGCTCCTCCCCTTCCATGTTAGTCATTGTGTCCACCTTAGGCACTGCACAGTGTGCAGTTACATAGTGTCAGATACCCTTCAGTACCCGGAACCGGTACTGCTCAAGGCTGAGACCAGCTATGGCCCTGGAATTTTTCCAAAGCCTTTTCTGCTAAAAATATCCAATCCCTTCCATCCATTCCAACTCATTTGGGAAAGCGTTAAGATATTTTTCAGATAGTCCTGAGACCAACTCAAGCCACTGGCAGGTGAATATGGCTGGCTTCAGAACCCCATGTCCCCAAGCCTGTTTTACCTGGCCTCCCGGCTTTTTTCATCTCCAAACCCACCTCTGCTGCTTGTGGCCCACCAGGTGAATCAGATGTGGAGGCTTTTAACAACCCCCTAGGGGTAGAGCCAAAAATAGTCTTTCTCTGGGTAGAGTCTGGACTGAGGTGACTCCAGGTGATGCCCATCCTTGGCACCTGGAGCACAGGGGAGGAATAGTGCTACCCAAAATTCCAACCTCTTTGCATAGATATAGAAGTCAGGAGGGCTTCTGCCTAAACAACCCGGACTCCCTGGGTATAGGGGCTTCAGTTTAAGTCTGGCTTCTTCCTGCTTGCAGGGTACAATGTGTGGAGTGGGGAAGTAGAGTTTAGGTGAGCTAACATTCAGCAGGAGGTATAGGTGGAGAAGTATTCCCTTACCTGCCATCCTGTAGACCGCAGGCATCTGTTCCTTGAGGAGGTGGAAAAGGCAAGTTGGGTGAAGCTTCTACCATAACAGTCAGGTGTAGGTGAAGAGAGACTGGGTGCCTCCAGACTGTGTTTTGTAGCACCATTCCACACACCACCCTCAGGGTGTCAAGGCCAGGCCTTAAACAGGATTCACCTCAGTTCAGACTCCACCATTAAAAACACTTGCCATTGTACCCCAGATAAATTGAAAGGTACAGGAGCTCATGTGATCATGTGTAGAGGGGAGAGGGAGCTAGAAGAAAGAGAAGGGGAGGAGAGGAGGACATGTGGTACTAGGAAGATTGAGCCAGGGGAAGAACAGAGGAGACCATGGCAAGAGACACCACAATAGAGGGAGTCATTACAGGTTTAAAGAGAAATCTGGCACTAGTGTAAATCCATAAGGATAACCCAGCTGAGAATCTAAGCAACAATGAAGAGACTACCTTAAATGTCCTTCCCCTTCAATGAGATTGATGACTACCTTAAATGCCATCCTAGAACCTTCACCCAGTAGCTGATGGAATCAGCAGCAGACTCCCACAGTTAACACAGAGCTGAACTCTGTGATCCAGTTGCAGAGAGGAAGGAGTGATGAGCATAGCGGCCCAGAATAACCTGGAGAAAGTCACAGAAACACCTGACCTGAACAAGGGGGATCTCATGGACCCCAGAGTCCCTATATGTGGGTGTTGGCTACCACTCCTGGGTAGTCTATGGGGCCTTTGGCAGAAGATCTGTATTTATCCCTCTTATAAGAATGTTTGGGAACCAATTCCACATAGAGGGATACTCAATAAGCCTAGACATATGAGGGAGGGCCTAGGCCTGGTCAAATATAACTTGACAGATTTGGATGATCCCTTATCGAAGGCCTCACCCTCCATTTTGAGTGGATGGGGGATGGGATGGGTGTGGCACCCTACACTGGAGGTTGCAGCAATATTTCTAATTGGTCTTAGTTATTAAAACCTGGAGTCACATAGAGAAGTTCATGTTGAAAGATGAGAGAAGCAGAGCAGCCAGCCCCTAGTTCTTAGCTCTATTGAATCCTTAGACCAAAGGGGGAATCTTGTCCCTAGGAGCATTCAGACTGAACACAATGCACTCCCACCTTATATTCCTCTCTCTGCCCAGCCATAGTAATCCTGTCTCCACCTCCCAAGTACATGAATCATGGCTTGAACCACCACCACCTGGCTCTGTTTCTCTTTTAGGCTGGATCAATCTGGTATAGCCCAGTGTGGCCTTGAAATCACAGAGATCCACCTGCGTCTGACTTCCAAGTGCTGAGATTCAGAGTATGAGCTGGCATTGCCTGGCCTATATGGCAAAATACTGCCTGTCTGCACTCAGGTCTTCAGGCAAGCTTTTTGTTTGTTTGTTTTGTTTTTTTGGTTGGCTTTTTGTTTGTTTTTGTTTTTGAGACAGGGTATCTCTGTGTAGATTTTGAGCCTGCACTGGAACACTCTTGAAGTCACAGTAATCCACCTGCCTCTCCCTCTCATGTGCTGTGATTAAAGGCTTGTGCCACCACCACCTGGAAAGCTTCATTTGTTAAGCACAAACAAGATACCACCACACTTGGGGTAACCATTTACAGGATCCACAGAATTAATTCCATATGGATCCTACTGAGGTGATGGGGTTCTTCCTTCAGCAATACATGATCAGAGTGCTTTAACTTTCTGCTACCACCAGCTACAATGGTGTGATTTGGGGAAGTTGAGTTCCAGGGAACAAAGGGAATTTCTGATCTGCAGAAGTTTCTCAGGTGTGCATGGTGTTGTGTAGACAGACAGGGCAGATTCCCCATGTGGTGTTGATGTACATGTGCCAGGAAGTAGACATTCAATTCTACTTCTATGTTATTTTCTGTGTGGGCATCAATGGGGCTGGATTTTTCTCAAACCTCAAGGGTATATGAGAGTTTGCAGAAAAATAACAAGATATTGCCCCCATTTGTAGATGGAGTTCTAGACCATGGGGCCTCCCTGGAAGAAATATTGATAGCTTGAGGGTCAGAAGTAGAGAAGGTTAAGTGTCCTTTTGAGTTAGTTTTGTGGGAGTTGTGAAGTCTGTTTGTTACGATAAATCATTCTGCCAAAAGCCGCCTGAGCCCCACCACCACGTGTAAGGTTTACGCTAGCTGCCTGCTTGAGTTAGGCACAAATAAATAGGCAGAAACTTGTATTAGGTTCAATGCTGCTTGGCCAATGACTAGGATTCCCATCTGTTAGCTCAGTCTTAACTATCGTAAACCTATATATTTTATAAGACTTATCTTATCGGATGCCTTATTGGCGCCCCTCCTTGCTGGTGGATCACATTGTGCTGCTGGAGCAGGAGCAGAGGTGAAAAGAGACACTTCCTGTTTCTCCTTCACTTAAATATGAGTCTCCTTGCCATGTCACTTCCTGCCTGCATCACCACTACTCTACTACATTTTCCAGAATCCTCTTTGACTCCTAGTCCCATCTAACTTGCTGTCTCATTGGCCAAACAGAACTTTATTTAACTATCAATAAATTAAACATACAGTACATTCTCCATCATCTCCTCTTTTCTGTCTAAATAAAAAGAACAGTAACTTATCTCTTATAATAACTGAAGAAAACTATAACCATAACTATCTGTCTTCAACTCTATCAAAGACCACAGAAAGATAATGTATAAACTCTAGAATTGACAGAGACATCTGCTACCTGTACAGTCACCCAAAGTTCCTCAGTAATGTTGTGGCATCCGTCTTCAGCCCATAGGCCACAGTGTGTCTGGCACATTTCTCCATTTCTACAGGAACCCTTCAGTACTGTCTTGTTTTGTAAGTTCAGCCGTCACATTCTTGTGGGTCCTGTAGGTCCAGTTTATACAGCAACAAACAGTCCAAGCAAGAGCAGCTTCTTGCTCAAATGGTTACTCTTGCCATGTTGAAACCAAACTCCATAACGAGTTTCTTTGATGCCCATCATCCTTTCTGGCGTAATTGGTGTGCCAGGAGCAGTTGTGTCTCACTGCCAAGAAAAACCCTAAACCGTTCAAATGCCATATTTCTGTAGGTCTTTGAAAGATTTGAAGAATACCTATCCATCTCAAATACATGTCTGTATATCTAGAAAACCTAACTAACCTAATTATAAGTTCTGACTATTATAGGTAAAAGATTTGTATAAACACAATACCTATACAAGAGGAGACATATACATATCACAAAATAGACCTTAAAGTTGTATCAATAAATGAAAGTCTATACCGATGCAAAGCATTCATTCCTATATCCTATTCCCCTTTTATTTCTTTAAAAAGAGATTGACGGTGCTCATTATCATTTATAACTAATCCCATTTAAATGAAAGCAAACATTTATAAACAATATTTGGGGATTTGGGTGTCATTCCTTCTAAACTGCTTCCTGCTGATTGGGGTGATGTTCATATACCATTAGGATCATGATAAAACATAGAAAACTGACCAAGTCCTTGTTTTTGTTGTCTGTAAGGCTGTATCGTCTCAGCTTCAGGGGGTCTTGCTTGATGAAACCATGATAGTCTGGAAGGAATCCATAGCTTTATATTTTCTGTGGGAACACAATACTGAAGTGGCTCTTTTATTATTATTATTATTATTATTATTATTATTATTATTATTATTATCAGTGCAATTTTCCCCATAAAACACCCACTTATCATTTATCTTGTGTCTCTTGAACTCAAAACACACTGCCTTAACACAAAACGATTTTTTATTGAAACTAAAGACAAGTATGAAGTCTTTATCAAAATTTTTCATGAATTGGGTTTCTCTTCCATGAGTTCTTCCCTATTATCTTATAAGAAGATGATACAAAAAGGATTTAAACATGTACAGGGCTATAGATATGGATGAGCAAAATTATGATACGGTCATTGCTAGGACCTAGATCTGGCTTTTGAGAACTTTCTGTAATTTCTGCTACAGGAATACAGAAGGGTCTAACCTTCTTGGGAACAAGCATGAACAGTCACAAACCCACCACACAACATCACATAATTAAAATTAAGTCAAATCTGTAACCTAACAGATTTTTACACATGAATATTTTCTCTTGTAAGTAGTCATGCTTGTAAATGAGGTGATGATCCATTTAAAGACTTAACAGACTCCCTTCAGCATGAATTGGTTCGTGTAACTGATAAGAAGCACTTAGCAATGGGTTTAGAGAAATCAACTGATTTGAATGAGTTTTTTATGTCTTTAAATAAAAGTTTGAAATCAAAAAGGGTTACCTTATCAATGAATTCACAGGACTTTTGTCCATATGAATTTGCAGGTGCAAACAAAATAGAGACATCATAATGCTTGAACAGATTGTTGACACTTGTCAGATATTTTTCTATCCAGCACCTTGTATAACTAAATGTGTTTTGGCTGAAGAGCTTCCCAAATCCTTTATAGTAAGATTCCCTCCAGTATGGGCTTTGTTGGGTCCATAAAGATTAATGTGATAAGCAAAGTGCACAACTTTACCATACAGCTTACATTTACAGGGTTTCTTTACAGTATGATTTCTTTCATGATTTTAAAGGCTAATGATATATACAAAGGCTTTACCACATTGAGTACATTCACAGGCTCTCTCTCAAGTATGTGCTCTTTTATGTCTTACAAGACTCCCATGTTGTGAAAATGCTTTACCACATTGGTTACATTGATAGGGTTTCTCTCCAGTGTGTGCTCTTTTATGATTTATGAGACTGCCCTGTTGTGAAAAAGCTTTACCACATTGACTATATTCATAGGGTTTCTCTCCAGTGTGTGTTCTTATATGTGTTTGTAGACTACAGACCTGTGAAAAGGCTTTAGCACATTGATTACATACATAGGGTTTCTCTCCTGTATATATTCTTTTATGTCTTGTGAGCATCCCATGACTTGCAAAAGCTTTACCACATTGATTACATTCATAGGGTTTCTCTCCAGTATGTGTTCTTTTATGATAGTGGAGACTACTGGTACGTGAAAAGGCTTTACCACATTGATTACATTTATAGGGTTTCTCTCCAGTATGTGTGCTTTGATGTCTTTTAAGATCACCATGGCGTGCAAAAGCTTTACCACACTGATTACATTCATATGGTTTCTCTCCAATATGTGTTCTTTGATGTGCTTGGCAATTACTGTTCCATGAAAAAGCTTTACCACATTGATTACACTTGTAGGGTCTCTCTCCTGTATGTGTTCTTATATGTTTTTGAAGCTGACCATGACTTCCAAAAGCTTTACCACATTGATTGCATTCATGGTTTTTCTCTCCAGTATGTGTTATTTTATGGAGTCTGAGACAACTGTGACATGCAAAGATATCACCATACTGAAGACTTTCATATGGTTTCTCTCCAGTATGAATTTTTCATGCCTTTGAAGATGCCTGTAACACACAAATGTTTCAACACATTGAGGATATTTACAGGGTTTCTATCCTGTTTGCCTTCTTACATTCCTGCATAGATTATTGGCACATGTAAAAGCTTTACCACATGCATTACACTGATGAAACTTAGTATCTGTTTAAATTGCATTTATAAATTAGCCTAATTGTAAAGAGGAACCAGTTCTTAAGTTTTACACTATCGATGCTTTCCTTCATTAGTGGTTGTTTTGTTATCTCTTAAGATAACTCTGATAGGAAGAGACTTTATTTCATGGCCCATGTCTACAATATTTTTTATATGAGATTTTTAACATATTTGAAAATAACTGAAGAAACTCAGAGCTTTACCATACTCATTGCATTCATAAGTTTTCCTATAGTGTGAGTCACACTACATTGGAAGAATGTACCAGGTGAAATGGAAGTATTCACACAATCCAATGCTTATAGGGATTTTCTGCACTGTAAGTTTATTGGTGTCTTTCCAATCAAGTTGTTTGTTTATGCTTGTGTGTGTTACTTTGACATAAGTGTGAAGTAAAACTTGTATACTCTAAACCAACTTATACTCAAAACCGGAGTTTGTCATTCCTTCCATGTCAAAAACTGACAAGGGCTTGAGACATGGAGAGACATATTCTACCAGTCTTATTCATGTAGAGAACCTAGAATAATTCAGTAATTTATTTTTTTACCCTCTCATTGAGGATGATGTGCTGGCTATCAGTAATGCTCAAAAACACAATCTCCCGACTTCCATTATTCCTTAAGTAGTCAACATTCCATGAAGAGTACTCTTTAGGAGCTGGTGAGATTTCTCAGCAGTTAAGAGCACTGGCTGCTCTTCAGTGAGCCTGGGTTGAAGTCCCAGCACCTACATGGCAGCTCACTACTGTTTGTGACTCCATTTCCAGGTGATCTGACACATTCAAGTAGACATACATGCAAGAAAAACCCAAATCACATAAACTAAGAATCTTTACAAATGGAAAAACAAAGATAACTGTTTACTATTCCTCATTTGCCAAGAGTTTGCTCTGAAGTTCAGGCTCCTAAAGCAGTAGAGCCATCATCCAGCCTTGTGATTGGAGAAAGTCCTAATTTGTTTGAGATCTGGTTCCTGCTTTTCTTCCCTGGTTGTGTGATGTCCCAGTGACAAATAGCACAAAAGTACCTTCAGTCCTTCTGACCTCAGGTTGAAACTACAGAAAAACATCTCCTTTTATGTCCTGATATCTCTCTTTAGTTGTTAATATTCTTACACCCTTCCACTTGGGACTGGGAAAAATCACTTCACTCACAATGTAAAGTGGCCTGTGCTATCTACCTAGTCTCCCTGTGTCCCTGAGGAAGAAGTGAGTACAAAAAGATGGCAGGGTTTGTTTTGGAGCCCTGGGCAAGTGCTATAGAAATGCATATCTCTGCTGATCTAGAAAAGTTCTTTGTCTGCAGTGAATGGCCAGGTAAGGAATCATTGTGCTGTGCCTAGGTGTCTCCCTGTGGGAGGCGCTCTTGTCACTCAGGCCTCACTAGCCAATCAGGCCCGCCAGGTGACCTGTCAATCACAAGAGGTACAGGTACAGTTTCAGTTTCAGGCTTGTTTCTGAAGTGGAGCTGGTGCCTTTTTTTGTGTTCTGTGCTGTGAGCACTGCTACAGGGAGCTGAGCAGAGAGCTTGGACAATCTGGTAAACCACGACATGGTGAGTGAGGGGCTGCTGTCCCCAGATGGGGAGGAGCAGATGGGGAGGTGCTGGAGCCAGTGTGGTGAATCCCACCCTGATTTGTGTGGGAACCTGCAGCTAGATTCCCTGTCCTGTAAGTTTCCACATGGTCCATGCAAATCCCTGAACCCAGGAGAGGCCTCTGAGTAAGTTTGGTCTGTGGGCTGGATCTGCTGACAGCATTGGGAGCAGGGAGCAGTGTATAGAATCATCTTTGTAGTCAACATCAACATGATTTTTGTGCACCCATAGAAAGGTTGCTGAGCTTGGAGAAGCTCAGTTTCTCTACTATCTTCCAGACATTCAGCACTTAGCATTTTACATTTATGTGTAAACATCCATTATTGTGGATGTTGTAAGAGGCATCTCATGTGTTTGGTTGCACTCCACTCATGCCATGATGTAGAAGAGTAGAATTGTTGATATAAGGATTTACCAATGTTTAGGAAATAAGTAGTAAGTCTCACAAGGTAAAATTTAGCTGAGGGGGGACTGCATCTAAGACACCCAAAAGATAATGCTAATCAGGCCTGTTAGAACTTAGGAAGCAAAAATAAAAGAAATTAGGATGCTAGGATGCACATTTGTTCACTAGGATTGTGACATTTGACTCCAAACCATTATAAGGAAAGCACCCCTGGTGTACAACCAGCCACTAGGCCTATAAGCATATCAAAGACCTGGACTATAACAAGCTCCTCAAGGAGGCATTACAGGGCCACAGGCAACCTTAAGGCCTGGGGTGCCATAAAGTTCCAGTTTTCTAGAGAAAACAGAGCTCTGCCAGGTGGGCAACTGGACATCAGTGACAACTATTTGAAAAGCTAAACACTTTTGCATTAATAACTTTCATGGTCAACCAAGGCTTTCATTTAGGCCCTCAGACAGAGAGGAGGAACATTTTTGGGATAGCTATTGTTGTGCCATGTTCCTCATGCCCAGAGACAAACCCAAGGAGTCAAGCTCAGATGCAAAAGCAAAAGGTTTCTTTGAATTCCAAGCTGGCCAGCTAGGATCTCACTGCATGTCAGGCAATTGAGATACCAACCAGATAAAAGGAAGCTTTTAAAGGTGCAGAACATATGGTTGAAGGCCACAAATTACAGAGTTTCTATGGTTACTTCATTTCTTACAAAGTACAGAGTAAAACACTAGCTATATATTTTAAGGGAGATACACTTGAGTGAGATAAGACAGGGCATGGGCTTGCAGGTCACAGGGTCTGTCCATTACCCCTGAATTGGGGGATATCTACAACAACCAATTAGCAAAAGAATGTTAACAGGAGTGGTAGACAGTTACATCCCCTTCTCTGAGAGCAAAGGATCATGTTCCAGCCATGGCACTCCTGATTTAAGGAGTTAAATTTTCTCTTACCTTTAGAAATTCCCTTTTCAGGGCCCAAATTCTTAAAATTTTATTTTTTGGTTCCCCAGCTATTAAGAGCCTTGTTCCTAGGTCTTGGGAACTTTCCCTAAGGGCCTGTTGTATTGACAGTAAAACACAGCCTTGTCTAAAACCAGGAATTGGGTTGGGAGAGCTGGTAATTGCCTGAGGCCAGGGCCTTTGTAGAGAGATTTCTTCACATTCTGAGAATCCATGTCTTCTCACAATATGGAGCTGTTGTTATTGGTTCACTGGCCACTGTGGGCTTAGTCTGTAATGTACTAGAGATACGCTGTGTTCCCCTTGTGTGCTGTCATTTGAGTACCTGCCTCCTGAATTTGTCCCATCATATGATGATATCCTACCCCCAGTGGTATACAAGATGCTATTCTTCTTAGAAGCTTAAATCCCAGCATTCTAGAGGCAGAGGAAGGCAAATCTCTGTGAGTTCAAGGCCAGGTCACAGGTGTGCTTAATTTATTCTGGCATATATCTTTGCTGTTTAATCCTCACATAGGTCTAAGTAGCTAGACCTACAAGTTGCCTGTCTCTATTTAATTGGTTCAAAGTAGAACCTGGAGCATGAACCTAAAGACACTTAAGGATGATGGCATATTTGGAATGCAAATGGGTCTAAGCTAGCTCCACTTTGAGCATTACCTGGGGATGGATGCATACCATCAATAAAGAGATTTTTCTTTATTAACCTCCTATGTGTGTGAAGTGATATCTCCCTGGGAATTCATATTAATTCTAGGACAGCTGAATTTCCATCTTGTTAGAAAAATGTTTCTGGAATAAGCTCTCTTGTGTTGACACCAGAGGCTTTGACCCCAGTCTGCTGCTCTCCAGGGCAATGGCCTTGCTGATCTGTATATTACACCTCCAAAATTCTTTAATTAGATGATTCTACCACCATAGAGATTTAAAATTGTCCATTTGATTCATGTAGTCAACTATCCAAAGCAGTCACAGGAAAAGAATTTGTATGTGGAGCATTGCTTCTCTCTTTACACCAAAACAAGAGGGGTAGTGTATTGTGTACACTGCAGGGGAAACAGGGCAGGTCATCAGCTGCTGGAGTCACCATCATGAAAAGGGACCTGATTGTGGTATCAGTGATGTCTGTAATTTCCCACCGTGTTTTAACTTACATCATGTGAATGAACACAGCCAGCTTGGTTTGGGTGTCATGGTAACTGCAGCCTAATAAAAAGAATTTGGCAAAGTTCCTTCTGTTTCTATTGTGTGAAACAATTTGAGGATTATTGGCATTAGCTTTTCTTTGAAATTCTGGTAGAATTCTGCACTGAAACAATTTGGCCCTGTGATTTTTTCATTTGGTAGACTTTTAAAGACTTCTAATTCTTTAGGGATTATATGTGTATTTAAATTGTTTATCTAGTCTTGATTTAATTTGTATATATGGTACCTATCATAATAATTGTCCATTTCTTTTAGATTTTCCAATTTTGAGGAGTACAGTTTTTTGGAGCATGGCCTAAAGATTGCCTGGATTTCCTCTCTATCTGTTGTTATATCCCCCTTTTATTTCTAATTTTGTCATTTTCTGTCTTCCTTTTAGTTGGTTTGGATATCTTGTTGATATCACTAATTCTTGGTATTGTTCTTTGTTTCCATTTTAGTGATTTCAGCCTGGAGTTTGATTATTTCCTGCTGTGGACTCCTCTTGGTGAATTTGTTTCTGTTTTTATTTATTTATTTTTTTTGATGGAGCTTTTCGGTGTGCTGTTAAGTCATTAGTGTGAGATTTCTCCAAATTCTTTATGTAAGCACTTAGTGCTATGAACCTTTTTAGCACTGCTTTCCTGGTGTCACTGAAGTTTGGATATGCTATGGATTCATTGTCATTGAATTTTAGGAAGTCTTTAATTTTAATCTTTATTTCTTCTTTAACCCAGTGGTATTCAGTTGAGAGTTGTTCATTTTTCCATGAGTTTGTAGGCTTTCTGTTGTTTGTGTTGTGATCTGTTACGATTAATAGGGTTATTCCAAATTTTGTATCTGTTGGGAATTGCTTTCTGACCAAGTATGTGGACATTTTTAGAGAAGATTCCATTTTGTGCTGAGAAGAAGGTATATTCTTTCTTTTTTGGTGAACTTGTCTGTAGATATACATTACATTTGTTTGAGTCATAACATTAATTATTTCCCTTATTTCTGTTTTAAGTTTCTGTTTAGTAGAGCTGTCCTCTGGTGAGAATGGGATGTTGAAATTTCCCACTATTAATATGTAGGGTTTGACAAGTGATTTAATCTTTAGTAATGTTTCTTTGCAAATGTGTGTGCCCTTGTATTTGGTGCATAAATGTTAAGAATTGAGAATTCATTTTGATGGATTTTTCCTTGAATATGAAATGTACTTCTCCATCTTTTTAATTAGTTTGAGGCAAACTTTGTTAGATATCAGGGTAGCTACACTGTCTGGCTTCTCAGGTGCATTTGATGGGAAATTCTTTTTCTGACTCTTTATTTTGAGGTAATGTCTGTTATTCTCTGTTATTCAGATGATGTGTGTTTACTGTATGGTGCAGAAGGATGGATCCTATTTTCATATCCATTCTGTTTGTCTGTGTTTTTTTTAATGGTGAATTGATACTGAGATATTAAACCCAAGTGATTGTTAATTGTTGGTTTTTTTATTCTGTCGTGGTGATGTGATGGTTTGTGTGTGTGTGTGTGTGTGTGTGTGTGTGTGTGTGTGTGTGTTTGTGTGTGTGTGTTGTGTGTGTGTGTTTCCTTTTTGTGTTTTGCTGTTGTGAGATTATCTATTTTCTGTGTTTTTGTGAGCACAGCTAACTTCCTTTGGTTGGACTTCTGCTTCTAGTCCTTTCTGTAGGGCTGGGTTGTAAGTAGTGTTTGAATCTGGTTTTGTCATGAAATATCTTGGTTTTTCTTTCTGTAATCATCTAAAGTTTTGCTGTGTGTAGCGGAAGAGATCTCCTGGGTAAATTGGGGGCAGTGGGGTTGGGGAGGTAAGATGGGAAAATGTGGGATCTGGTTGGCTGGCTTGGGGGTGGAAGGAAGGGCAGAGTAATAAGAGATATATCTCAATATGGGGCATTTTGGTGTTAGAGAGGGACCTGGTCCCAGGCAACTCACAGGAATCCACAAGGATTACCCATATAAGACTCCTAGCAATAGTGGATATGTATCCTGAACGGGCCATCTCTTATAATCAGATACATGACTTCTGTAGTTGTCATCAGAGAGCATTCATCCAATGATTGGTGAAAGCAGATGCAGACAAAGACAGCCAAGCAAGCACTGGGTGGAGCTCTGGGAGTCCTGCTGAAGTCATGGAGGAGAATCCCCTGGACTGAGACTTGGTAGCCTGCATGGGAGTGACCTAGGCCCTCTGCATATGTGTGACAATTAGTGCTTATTTATGTATGTTTCCCTAAACCTAGTTTCCTGTGTTTCCTTGTATCCGGACTTTGGAACTACAACATAGTTATTGGGTTGTTTGAACTATTCCATAAACCTAGTATTGTGTGTTTTTTTGTATACATACTTTGGAAATACAACAGTGTTATTGGGTTGTTAGGAATGATTGCTAAACCTAGCTTTGTGTATTACGTTGTATCCGGACTTTGAAATACAACAGAGATATTGGGTTGTTATGAAAGATTCCATAAACCTAGTTTTGTCTATTTCGTTGTATCTGGATTTTGGAACTAAAACTCAGGTAATGCATCGTTATGAACGATTCCAAAAACCTAGTTTTGTGTATTTCGTTGTATCCGGACTTTGAACTACAAGAGATTTAGTGCGTCATTATAAAAGATTCCATAAACCTAGTTTTGTATATTTCGTTGAATCCGGACTTTGGAACTAAAACACGGTTATTGCATACTTATGGATGATTCCATAAACCTAGTTTCCTTCATTTCATTTTATCCGGACATTGGAATACAACAGAGTTTTTGGTTGTTAGGAAAGATTGCTAAACCTAGCTTTGTGTATTACGTTGTATCCGGACTTCGAAATACAACAGAGATATTGGGTTGTTATGAAAGATTCCATAAACCTAGTTTTGTCTATTTCGTTGTATCCGGACTTTGGAACTAAAACACAGTTAATGCATACTTATGTATGATTCCATAAACCTAGTTTCCTTCATTTCATTGTATCCGGACATTGGAATACAACAGAGTTTTTGGTTGTTAGGAACAATTCCAGAAACCTAGTTTTGTGTATTTCATTGTATCTGGACGTTGAACTACAACAGAATTAATGCATAGTTATGAACGATTCCATAAACTAGTTTTGTGTATTTCATTGAATCCGGACTTTGGAACTAAAACTCAGTTAGTGCATCGTTATGAACGATTCCATAAACCTAGTTTTGTGTATTTCGTTGTATCCGGACTTTGAACTACAAAAGATTTTGTGTGTCATTAGGAACGACTCCATAAACCTAGTTTTGTGTATTTCGTTGTATCCCGACTTTGGAACTAAAACTCAGTTAGTGCTCATTATGAACGATTCCAAAAACCTAATTTTGTGTATTTCGTTGTATCCGGACTTTGAACTACAAGAGAATTAGTGCATCGTTATGAACGATTCCATAAACCTAGTTTTGTGTATTACGTTGTATCCGGACTTTGGAACTAAAACACAGTTACTTCATTCTTATAAACGATTCCATGAACCTACTTTTATGTATTTAGTTGTATCCCGACTTTGGAATACAACAGAGGTTTGAGTTGTTAGGAACGATTCCATAAACCGAGTATTGTGTATTTCGTTTTAACTGGACTTTGAACTACAACAGAGTTAGTGCATAGTTATGAACGATTCAATAAACCCACTTTTGTGTATTTCGTTGTATCCGGACTTTGGAAGTGAAACACAATTAGTGCTTATTTATTCATGATTCCATAAACTTAGTTTCTTGTATTTCGTTGTATCCGGAGTTTGGAACTACAACAGAGTTATTGGCTTCTTTGAACTTTTCCATAAACCTAGTCTTGTGTATTTCGTTGTTCCCGGACTTGGAATTACAAGAGACTTAGTGCGTTGTTATGAATGATTCCATAAACCTAGTTTTGTGTATTTCGTTGTATCCGAACTTTGGAACTAAAACTCAGTTAGTGCATCATCATGAAAGATTCCATCAACCTAGTCTTGTGTATTTCGTTGTATCTGGACTTTGAACTGAAAGACCCCTGTCCCTTAGCCCTTTCTTTCTCAAGTTTGTCTCCTCTTCCTCCTGTCGGCGGCTTCCCCGATCCCCACCCCCGGTGGCCTTTCCCCGCCCGGCCCGAGAACAAGCACCGGGTGGGGCCGGCCCGAGAATGAGCACCAGGTGGGCCAGCCCGAGAACGAGCACCGGGTGGGCTGGCACGAGGGCGAGCACCAGGTGGGTCAGCACGAGAACAAACACCGAGTGAGCCGGCCTGGAGCTCTGCCCCTGAGCCCCCGCCCCGCCCGAAGAGAAACACTCCGTCCCAAGGTCTCCGCCCCCAAGGTCAGCCATCAGGAAAGGGGGGGGAATTGAGTCTGCTGTACCAGACACCAGACCTTGAGAATATGCTGATCTGGAATGGCTCTGTGTCTCATTTGAACCATCCAATGGAAATGATTCTGTATTTCGCCTCATTTGAAAGACTCTGTGTTTCACCTCATTTGAATAACTCTGTACTTTGCCTCATTTGAATAACCCTGTATAGCGCCTCATATACATTGACCAATGGGAATAGCTCTGTATAATGCCTCATTAGAATTATCCAATAGAATCCCTGCTCCTAGCTTGCGCCTTTTTCCTATATAAGGACCCCTTTTCCCTTGGCTCGGCGCGCTTAGCCACACAGAAGCTAAGTCGCCCCGGGTACCTGCGTCTCCAATAAAGCCTCTTGTTTTTTGCATCCAGTTCGTGGCCTCGCTGATTCCTGGGTGTGTGGGTCTCCCTCTACGAAAGTATCCCTTCGGGGTCTTTCATTACTACAACAGAGTTAGTGCATACTTATGAACGATTCCATAAAATTACTTTTGTGTATTTCGTTGTATCTGGACTTTGGAACTTAAACACAATTAGTGCTTATTTATGTATGATTCCCTAAACCTAGTTTCCTCTATTTCGTTGTATCCGGACTTTGGAACTACAACATAGTTGTTGGGTTGTTTGAACGTTTCCATAAACCTAGTATTGTGTATTTTTTTGTATATATACTTTGGAACTACAACAGTGGTATTGGGTTGTTAGGAACGATTCCATAAACCTAGTTTTGTGTGTTACGTTGTGTCCGGACTTTGAAATACAACAGAGTTATTGGTTGTTATGAATGATTCCATAAACCTAGTTTTGTGTATTTCGATATATCCGGACTTTAAACTACAAGAGAGTTAGTGCATCGTTATGAACGATTCCATAAACCTAGTTTTGTATATTTCGTTGATTCTGGACTTTGGAACTAAAACACGGTTAAAGAATACTTATGTATGATTCCATATACCTAGTTTCCTGTATTTCGTTGTATCCGGACTTTGGAATACAACAGAGTTTTGGTTTGTTAGGAACAATTCCATAAACCTAGTTTTGTGTATTTCGTTGTATCTGGACTTTGAACTACAACAGAGTTAGTACGAAGTTATGAACGATTCCATAAACCACCTTTGTGTATTTCGTTGTAACCGGACTTTGGAAGTGAAACACAATTAATGCTTATTTATGTATGAGTCAATAAACCTAGTTTCCTGTATTTTGTTGTAACCGGACTTTGGAACTACAAAAGAATTATTTGGTTTTTGGAACTTTTCCATAAACATAGTTTAGTGTATTTCATTGTATACGGATTTGGAACTACAACAGTGTTATTGGGTTGTAATTAATGATTCCATGAACCTAGTTTTGTGTATTTTGTTGTATCTGGACTTTGGAACTAAAACACAGTTAGTGCAACATTATGAACGATTCCATAAACCTAGTTTTGTATATTTCGTTGATTCTGGACTTTGGAACTAAAACACGGTTAAAGAATACTTATGTATGATTCCATATACCTAGTTTCCTGTATTTCGTTGTATCCGGACTTTGGAATACAACAGAGTTTTTGGTTGTTAGGAACGATTCCATAAACCTAGTTTTGTGTATTTCGTAGTATACGGACTTTGGAACTAAAACTCAGTTGGTGCATCGTCATGAACGATGCCATCAACCTAGTTTTGTGTATTTCGTTGTATCTGTACTTTGAACTACAACAGAGTTAGTGCGTAGTTATGAACGATTACATAATCTTACTTTTGTGTATTTCGTTGTATCCGGACTTTGGAACTGAAACACAATTAGTGCTTATTTATGTATGTTTCCCTAAACCTAGTTTCCTGTATTTCGTTGTATCCGGACTTTGGAACTACAACAGAGTTATTGAGTTGTTTGAAATTTTCCGTAAACCTGGTTTTGTGTATTTCATTGTATATGGACTTTGGAACTACAACAGTGTTATTGGATTGTTATGTACGATTCCAAAAACCTACTTTTGTGTATTTCGATATATCCGGACTTTAAACTACAAGAGAGTTAGTGGGTCGTTATGAACGATTCCATAAACATAGTTTTGTGTATTTCCTTGTACCAGGACTTTGAACTACAAGAGACTTAGTGCGTCGTTATGAATGATTCCATAAACCTAGTTTTGTGTATTTTGTAGTATACGGACTTTGGAACTAAAACTCAGTTGCTGCATTGTCATGAACGATGCCATCAACCTAGTTTTGTGTATTTCGTTGTATCTGTACTTTGTACTACAACAGAGTTAGTGCGTAGTTATGAACGATTACATAATCTTACTTTTGTGTAATTCGTTGTATCCGGAATTTGGAACTGAAACACAATTAGTGCTTATTTATGTATGTTTCCCTAAACCTAGTTTCCTGTATTTCATTGTATCCGGACTTTGGAACTACAACATAGTTATTGGGTTGTTTGAACTATTCCATAAACCTAGTATTGTGTGTTTTTTTGTATACATACTTTGGAAATACAACAGTGTTATTGGGTTGTTAGGAACGATTGCTAAACCTAGCTTTGTGTATTACGTGGTATCCGGACTTTGAAATACAACACAGATATTGGGTTGTTATGAAAGATTCCATAAACCTAATTTTGTCTATTTCGTTGTATCCAGACTTTGGAACTAAAACTCAGGTAGTACATCGTTATGAATGATTCCAAAAACCTAGTTTTGTGTATTTCGTTGTATCCGGACTTTGAACTACAAGAGATTTAGTGCGTCGTTATAAAAGATTCCATAAACCTAGTTTTGTATATTTCGTTGAATCCGGACTTTGGAACTAAAACATGGTTATTGCATACTTATGGATGATTCCATAAACCTAGTTTCCTTCATTTCATTTTATCCGGACATTGGAATACAACAGAGTTTTTGGTTGTTAGGAACGATTCCATAAACCCAGTTTTGTGTATTTCGTTGTATCTGGACTTTGAACTACAACAGAATTAATGCATAGTTATGAACGATTCCATAAAACTAGTTTTGTGTATTTCGTTGAATCTGGACTTTGGAACTAAAACTCAGTTAGTGCATAGTTATGAACGCTTCATTAACCTAGTTTTGTGTATTTTGTTGTACCCGGACTTGGAATTACAAGAGACTTAGTGCGTTGTTATGAATGATTCCATAAACCTAGTTTTGTGTATTTCGTTGTATCCGGACTTTGGAACTAAAACTCAGTTAGTGCATCATCATGAACGATTCCATCAACCTAGTCTTGTGTATTTCGCTGTATCTGGACTATGAACTACAACAGAGTTAGTGCATAGTTATGAACGATTACATAAACTTTCTTTTGTGTATTTCGTTGTATCCGGACTTTGGAATTTAAACACAATTAGTGCTTATTTATGTATGATTCCCTAAACCTAGTTTCCTCTATTTCGTTCTATCCGGACTTTGGAACTACAACATAGTTGTTGGGTTGTTTGAACTTTTCCATAAACCTAGTATTGTGTATTTTTTTGTATATATACTTTGGAACTACAACAGTGTTATTGGGTTGTTAGGAACGATTCCATAAACCTAATTTTGTGTATTACGTTGTATCCGGACTTTGAAATACAACAGAGTTAATGGTTGTTATGAATGATTCCATAAACCTAGTTTTGTGTATTTCGTTGTATCCAGACTTTGAACTACAAGAGAGTTAGTGCATCGTTATGAACGATTCCATAAACCTAGTTTTGTATATTTCGTTGATTCTGGACTTTGGAACTAAAACACGGTTATTGAATACTTATGTATGATTCCATATACCTAGTTTCCTGCATTTTGTTGTATCCGGACATTGGAATACAACAGAGTTTTGGGTTGTTGGAACAATTCCATAAACACAGTTTTGTGTATTTCGTTGTATCTGGACTTTGTACTACAACAGAATTAATGCGTAGTTATGAATGATTCCATAAACCTACTTTTGTGTATTTCATTGTATAAGGACATTGGAAGTGAAACACAATTAGTTCTTATTTATGTAAAATTCCATAAACCTAGTTCCTTGTATTTCGTTGTATCCGGACTTTGGAACTACAACAGAGTTATTGAGTTGTTTGAAATTTTCCATAAACCTGGTTTTGTGTATTTCGTTGTATATGGACTTTAAACTACAACAGTGTTATTGGGTTGTTATGAACGATTCCAAAAACCTAGTTTTGTGTATTTCGATATATCCGGACTTTAAACTACAAGAGAGTTAGTGGGTCGTTATGAACGATTCCATTAACCTAGTTTTGTGTATTTCGTTTTACCCGGACTTTGGAACTAAAACACCGTTACTTCATTGTTATAAACGATTCCATAAACCTACTTTTATGTATTTAGTTGTATCCCGAGTTTGCAATACAACAGAGTTTTGAGTTGTTAGGAACGATTCCATAAACCGAGTATTGTGTATTTCTTTTTAACTGGACTTTGAACTACAACAGAGTTAGTGCGTAGTTATGAACGACTCCATAAACCCACTTTTGTGTATTTCGTTGTATCCGGACTTTGGAAGTGAAACACAATTAGTGCTTATTTATTTATGATTACATAAACCTTGTTTCTTGTATTTCGTTGTATCTGGACTTTGGAACTACAACAGAGTTATTGGCTTCTTTGAACTTTTCCATAAACCTAGTCTTGTGTATTTCGTTGTATACGGACTTTGGAACTATAACAGTGTTATTGGGTTGTTATGAACGATTCCATAAACCTAGTTTTGTGTATTTCCTTGTACCAGGACTTTGAACTACAAGAGACTTAGTGCGTCGTTATGAATGATTCCATAAACCTAGTTTTGTGTATTTCGTAGTATACGGACTTTGGAACTAAAACTCAGTTGGTGCATCGTCATGAACGATGCCATCAACCTAGTTTTGTGTATTTCGTTGTATCTGTACTTTGAACTACAACAGAGTTAGTGCGTAGTTATGAACGATAACATAATCCTATTTTGGGTATTTCGTTGTATCCGGACTTTGGAACTGAAACACAATTAGTGCTTATATATGTATGTTTCCCTAAACCTAGTTTCCTGTGTTTCGTTGTATCCGGACTTTGGAACTACAACATAGTTATTGGGTTGTTTGAACTATTCCATAAACCTAGTATTGTGTGTTTTTTTGTATACATACTTTGGAAATACAACAGTGTTATTGGGTTGTTAGGAACGATTGCTAAACCTAGCTTTGTGTATTACGTTGTATCCGGACTTTGAAATACAACAGAGATATTGGGTTGTTATGAAAGATTCCATAAACCTAGTTTTGTCTATTTCGTTGTATCTGGACTTTGGAACTAAAACTCAGGTAGTGCATCGTTATGAACGATTCCAAAAACCTAGTTTTGTGTATTTCGTTGTATCTGGACTTTGAACTACAAGAGATTTAGTGTGTCGTTATATAAGATTCCATAAACCTAGTTTTGTATATTTCGTTGAATCCGGACTTTGGAACTAAAACATGGTTATTGCATACTTATGGTTGATTCCATAAACCTAGTTTCCTTCATTTCATTTTATCCGGACATTGTAATACAACAAAGTTTTTGGTTGTTAGGAAAGATTGCTAAACCTAGCTTTGTGTATTACGTTGTATCTGGACTTTGAAATACAACAGAGATATTGGGTTGTTATGAAAGATTCCATAAACCTAGTTTTGTCTATTTCGTTGTATCCGGACTTTGGAACTAAAACACAGTTAATGCATACTTATGTATGATTCCATAAACCTAGTTTCCTTCATTTCATTTTATCCGGACTTTGGAATACAACAGAGTTTTTGGTTGTTAGGAACGATTCCATAAACCTAGTTTTGTGTATTTCGTTGTATCTGGACTTTGAACTACAACAGAATTAATGCATAGTTATGAACGATTCCATAAAACTAGTTTTGTGTATTTCGTTGAATCCGGACTTTGGAACTAAAACTCAGTTAGTGCATCATTATGAACGCTTCCATAAACCTAGTTTTGTGTATTTCGTTGTATCCGGACTTTGGAACTAAAACTCTGTTAGTGCATCATCATGAACGATTCCATCAACCTAGTCTTGTGTATTTCGTTGTATCTGGACTTTGAACTACAACAGAGTTAGTGCGTAGTTATGAACGATTCCATAAACTTTCTTTTATGTATTTTGTTATATCCGGACTTTGGAACTTAAACACAATTAGTGCTTATTTATGTATGATTCCCTAAACCTAGTTTCCTCTATTTTGTTGTATCCGGACTTTGGAACTACAACATAGTTGTTGGGT
Organism: Cricetulus griseus; assembly: GCF_003668045.3. Lineage (NCBI taxonomy): Eukaryota > Metazoa > Chordata > Mammalia > Rodentia > Cricetidae > Cricetulus > Cricetulus griseus. Next base: position 90,514 of record NW_023277426.1, on the reverse strand, counting down.
TGTTTGAACTTTTCCATAAACCTAGTATTGTGTATTTTTTTGTATATATACTTTGGAACTACAACAGTGTTATTGGGTTGTTAGGAACGATTCCATAAACCCAGTTTTGTGTATTACGTTGTATCCGGACTTTGAAATACAACAGAGTTATTGGTTGTTATGAATGATTCCATAAACCTAGTTTTGTATATTTCGTTGTATCTGGACTTTGTAATACAACAGAATTAATGCGTATTTATGAATGATTCCATAAACCTATTTTGTGTATTTCATTGTATAAGGACTTTGGAAGTGAAACACAATTAGTTCTTATTCATGTAAAATTCCATAAACCTAGTTCCTTGTATTTCGATGTATCCGGACTTTGAAACTACAACAGAGTTATTGAGTTGTTTGAAATTTTCCATAAACCTGGTTTTGTGTATTTCGTTGTATATGGACTTTGGAACTACAACAGTGTTATTGGGTTGTTATAAACGATTCCAAAAACCTAGTTTTGTGTATTTCGATATATCCGGATCTTAAACTACAAGAGAGTTAGTGGGTCGTTATGAACGATTCCATAAACCTAGTTTTGTGTATTTCGTAGTATACGGACTTTGGAACTAAAACTCTGTTAGTGCTTATTTATATTTGATTCCATAAACCTAGTTTCCTGTATTTCGTTGTAACTGGACTTTGGAACTACAACATAGTTATTGGTTTGTTTGAAGGTTTTCATAACCCTACTTTTGTGTATTTCGTTGTATCCGGACTTTGAACTACAAAAGATTTTGTGCTTCGTTAGGAACGACTCCATAAACCTAGTTTCGTGTATTTCGTTGCATCCCAACTTTGGAACTAAAACTCAGTTAGTGCATCATTATGAACGATTCCAAAAACCTAATTTTGTGTATTTCGTTGTATCCGGACTTTAAACTACAAGAGAGTTAGTTGGTCGTTATGAACGATTCCATAAACCTAGTTTTGTGTATTTCATAGTATACGGACTTGGAACTAAAACTCTGTTAGTGCTTATTTATATTTGATTCCATAAACCTAGTTTCCTGTATTTCGTTGTATCCGGACTTTGGAACTACAACAGAGTTATTGGCTTCTTTGAACTTTGCCATAAACCTAGTCTTGTGTATTTAGTTGTATACGGACTTTGGAAGTACAACAGTGTTATTGGGTTGTTATTAAAGATTCCATAAACCTAGTTTTGTGTATTTCATAGTATACGGACTTTGGAACTAAAACTCAGTTAGTGCATCGTCATGAACGATTCCATCAACCTAGTTTTGTGTATTTCGTTGTACCAGGACTTTGAACTACAAGAGACTTAGTGCGTTGTTATGAATGATTCCATGAACCTAGTTTTGTGTATTTCGTTGTATACGGACTTTGGAACTAAAACTCAGTTAGTGCATCGTCATGAACGATTCCATCAACCTAGTTTTGTGTATTTCGTTGTATCCTTACTGTGGAACTAAAACTCCGTTAGTTCATATTATAAATAATTCCAAAAACCTATTTTTATGTATTTCGTTGTATCCGGACTTTGAACTACAAGAGAGATAGTGCGTCGTTATAAAAGATTCCATAAACCTAGTTTTGTATATTTCGTTGAATCCGGAGTTTGGAACTAAAACACGGTTATTGCATACTTATGGATGATTCCATAAACCTAGTTTCCTTCATTTCATTTTATCCGGACATTGGAATACAACAGAGTTTTTGGTTGTTAGGAACGATTCCATAAAACTAGTTTTGTGTATTTCGTTGTATCTGGAGTTTGAACTACAACAGAATTAATGCATAGTTATGAACGATTCCATAAAACTAGTTTTGTGTATTTCGTCGTATCCGGACTTAGGAACTAAAACTCAGTTAGTGCATTGTTATGAACGCTTCCATAAACCTAGTTTTGTGTATTTCCTTGTATCTGGAATTTGAACTACAAGAGATTTTGTGCATCGTTATGAACCACTCCATAAACCTACTTTTGTGTATTTCGTTGTATCCTTACTTTGTAACTAAAACTCCGTTAGTGCATCGTTATGAACAATTCCAAAACCCTATTTTTGTGTATTTCGTTGTATCCCGACTTTGAAGTACAAGAGAGTTAGTGCGTCGTTATGAACGATTCCATAAACCTAGTTTTGTGTATTTCGTTGTATCCGGATATTGGAATACAACAGAATTTTGGGTTGTTAGGAATAATTCCATAAACCTACTTTTTTGTATTTCGTTGTATCTGGACTTTGGACTTCAACAGAATTAATGCATAGTTATGAACGACTCCATAAACCTACTTTTTTGTATTTCGTTGTATCCGGACTTTGGAACTAAAACTTGGTTAGTGCATCGTTATGAACGCTTCCATAAACCTGGTTTTGTGTATTTCGTTGTATATGGACTTTGGAACTACAACAGTGTTATTGGGTTGTTATGAACGATTCCAAAAACCTAGTTTTGTGTATTTCGATATATCCGGACTTTAAACTACAAGAGAGTTAGTGGGTCGTTATGAACGATTCCATAAACCTAGTTTTGTGTATTTGGTTGTATCCGGATATTGGAATACAACAGAGTTTTGGGTTGTTAGGAATAATTCCATAAACCTACTTTTGTGTATTTCGTTGTATCTGGACTTTGGACTTCAACAGAATTAATGCATAGTTATGAACGACTCCTTAAAACTACTTTTTTGTATTTCATTGTATAAGGACTTTGGAACTAAAACTCAGTTAGTGCATCATTATGAACGCTTCCATAAACCGAGTATTGTGTATTTCGTTTTAACTGGACTTTGAACTACAACAGAGTTGGTGCATAGTCATGAACGACTCCATAAACCCACTTTTGTGTATTTCGTTGTATCCGGACTTTGGAAGTGAAACACAATTAGTGCTTATTTATTTATGATTACATAAACTTGTTTCTTGTTTTTCGTTGTATCCGGACTTTGGAACTACAACAGAGTTACTGGCTTCTTTGAACTTTTCCCTAAACCTAGTCTTGTGTATTTCGTTGTATACGGACTTTGGAACTACAACAGTGTTATTGGGTTGTTATGAACGATTCCATAAACCTAGTTTTGTGTATTTCCTTGTACCAGGACTTTGAACTACAAGAGACTAAGTGCGTCGTTATGAATGATTCCATAAACCTAGTTTAGTGTATTTCGTAGTATACAGACTTTGAACTAAAACTCAGTTAGTGCATCGTCATGAACGATTCCATCAACCTAGTTTTGTGTATTACGTTGTATCTGTACTTTGAACTACAACAGAGTTAGTGCATAGTTATGAACGATTACATAATCTTACTTTTGTGTATTTCGTTGTATCCGGACTTTGGAACTGAAACAAAATTAGTGCTTATTTATGTATGTTTCCCTAAACCTAGTTTCCTTTATTTCGTTGTATCCGGACTTTGGAACTATAACATAGTTATTGGGTTGTTTGAACTTTAACATAAACCTAGTATTGTGTATTTTTTTGCATATATACTTTGGAACTACAACAGTATTATTGGGTTGTTAGGAACGATTCCATAAACCCAGTTTTGTGTATTACGTTGTATCCGGACTTTGAAATACAACAGAGTTATTGGTTGTTATGAATGATTCCATAAACCTAGTTTTGTGTATTTCGTTGTATCCGGACTTTGAACTACAAGAGAGTTACTGCGTCATTATGAACGATTCCATAAACCTAGTTTTGTATATTTTGTTGATTCTGGACTTTGGAACTAAAACACGGTTATTGAATACTTATGTATGATTCCATATACCTAGTTTCCTGTTTTTCGTTGAATCCGGACATTGGAATACAACAGAGTTTTGGGTTGTTAGGAACAATTCCATAAACCTAGTTTTGTGTATTTCGTTGTATCTGGAATTTGTTTTAAAACAGAATTAATGCATAGTTATGAATGATTCCATTACCTACTTTTGTGTATTTCATTGTATAAGGACTTTGGAAGTGAAACACAATTAGTTCTTATTCATGTAAAATTCCATAAACCTAGTTCCTTGTATTTCGTTGTATCCGGACTTTGGAACTACAACAGAGTTATTGAGTTGTTTGAAATTTTCCATAAACCTGGTTTTGTGTATTTCGTTGTATATGGACTTTGGAACTACAACAGTGTTATTGGGTTGTTATGAACGATTCCAAATACCTAGTTTTGTGTATTTCGATATATCCGGACTTTAAACTACAAGAGAGTTAGTGGGTCGTTATGAACGATTCCATAAACTTAGTTTTGTGTATTTCGTTGTAATCGGACTTTGGAACTAAAACAAAGTCAGTGCTTATATATATTTGATTCCATAAACCTAGTTTCCTGTATATCGTTGTAACCGGACTTTGGAACTACAACATAGTTATTGGTTTGTTTGAAGGTGTCCATAACTCTACTTTTGTGTATTTCGTTGTATCCGGACTTTGAACTACAAAAGATTTTGTGCGTCGTTAGGAACGACTCCATAAACCTAGTTTTGTGTATTTCGTTGCATCCCGACTTTGGAACTAAAACTCAGTTAGTGCATCATTATGAACGATTCCAAAAACCTAATTTTGTGTATTTCGTTGTATCCGGACTTTGAACTACAAGAGAATTAGTGCGTCGTTATGAACGATTCCATAAACCTAGTTTTGTGTATTTCGTTGTATCCGGACTTTGGAACTAAAACACAGTTACTTCATTGTTATAAACGATTCCATAAACCTACTTTTATGTATTTAGTTGTATCATAACTTTGGAATACAACA
>NW_023277426.1:0-82754 GCF_003668045.3 Cricetulus griseus | reverse complement strand
ACCGGACTTTGGAACTAAAACACAGTTTCTTCATTGTTATAAACGATTCCATAAACCTACTTTTATGTATATAGTTGTATCCCGAGTTTGCAATACAACAGTGTTTTGAGTTGTTAGGAACGATTCCATAAACCGAGTATTGTGTATTTCGTTTAAACTGGACTTTGAACTACAACAGAGTTAGTGCGTAGTTATGAACGACTCCATAAACCCACTTTTCTGTATTTCGTTGTATCCGGACTTTGGAAGTGAAACACAAGTAGTGCTTATTTATTTGAGATTACATAAACGTTGTTTCTTGTATTTCGTTGTATCCGGACTTTGGAACTACAACAGAGTTAGTGCGTAGTTATGAACGATTACATAATCTTACTTTTGTGTAGTTCGTTGTATCCGGACTTTGGAACTGAAACACAATTAGTGCTTATTTATGTAAGTTTCCCTAAACCTAGTTTCCTGTATTTCGTTGTATCCGGACTTTGGAACTACAACATAGTATTGGGTTGTTTGAACTATTCCATAAACCTAGTATTGTGTGTTTTTTGTATACATACTTTGGAAATACAACAGTGTTATTGGGTTGTTAGGAATGATTGCTAAACCTAGCTTTGTGTATTACGTTGTATCCGGACTTTGAAATACAACAGAGATATTGGGTTGCTATGAAAGATTCTATAAACCTAGTTTTGTCTATTTCGTTGTATCCGGACTTTGGAACTAAAACTCAGGTAGTGCATCGTTATGAACGATTCCAAAAACCTATTTTTGTGTATTTCGTTGTATCCGGACTTTGAACTACAAGAGATTTAGTACGTCGTTATAAAAGATTCCATAAACCTAGTTTTGTATATTTCGTTGAATCCGGACTTTGGAACTAAAACACGGTTATTGCAAACTTATGGATGATTCCATGAACCTAGTTTCCTTCATTTCATTTTATCCGGACATTGGAATACAACAGAGTTTTTGGTTGTTAGGAACGATTCCATAAACCGAGTTTTGTGTATTTCGTTGTATCTGGACTTTGAACTACAACAGAATTAATGCATAGTTATGAACGATTCTATAAAACTAGTTTTGTGTATTTCGTTGAATCCGGAATTTGGAACTAAAAATCAGTTAGTGCTTCGTTATGAACGCTTCCATAAACCTAGTTTTGTGTATTTCGTTGTATCCGGAATTTGAACTACAAGAGATTTTTTGCGTCGTTATGAACGACTCCATAAACCTACTTTTGTGTATTTCGTTGTATCCTTACTTTGGAACTAAAACTCCGTTAGTTCATCGTTATGAACAATTCCAAAAACCTATTTTTGTGTATTTCTTTGTATCCCGACTTTGAACTACAAGAGAGATAGTGCGTCGTTATGAACGATTCCATAAACCTAGTTTTGTATATTTCATTGGTTCCGGACTTTGAACTACAAGAGAGTTAGTGCTTCGTTATGAACGCTTCCATAAACATGGTTTTGTGTATTTCGTTGTATATGGACTTTGGAACTACAACAGTGTTATTGGGTTGTTATGAACGATACCAAAAACCTAGTTTTGTGTATTTCGATATATCCGGACTTTAAACTACAAGAGAGTTAGTTTGTCGTTATGAACGATTCCATAAACGTAGTTTTGTATATTTCGTTTTGTGTATTTCATTGTATCCTGACTTTGAACTACAAGAGATTTAGTGCGTCGTTATAAAAGGTTCCATAAACCTAGTTTTGTATATTTCGTTGAATCCGGACTTTGAAACTAAAACACGGTTATTGCATACTTATGGATGATTCCATAAACCTAGTTTCCTTCTTTTCATTTTATCCGGACATTGGAATACAACAGAGTTTTTTGCTGTTAGGAACGATTCCATAAACCTAGTTTTGTGTATTTCGTTGTATCTGGACTTTGAACTACAACAGAATTAATGCATAGTTATGAACGATTCCATAAAACTAGTTTTGTGTATTTCGTTTTACCGGACTTTGGAACTAAAACACAGTTTCTTCATTGTTATAAACGATTCCATAAACCTACTTTTATGTGTATAGTTGTATCCCGAGTTTGCAATACAACAGTGTTTTGAGTTGTTAGGAACGATTCCATAAACCGAGTATTGTGTATTTCGTTTTAACTGGACTTTGAACTACAACAGAGTTAGTGCGTAGTTATGAACGACTCCATAAACCCACTTTTCTGTATTTCGTTGTATCCGGACTTTGGAAGTGAAACACAAGTAGTGCTTATTTATTTGAGATTACATAAACGTTGTTTCTTGTATTTCGTTGTATCCGGACTTTGGAACTACAACAGAGTTAGTGCGTAGTTATGAACGATTACATAATCTTACTTTTGTGTAGTTCGTTGTATCCGGACTTTGGAACTGAAACACAATTAGTGCTTATTTATGTATGTTTCCCTAAACCTAGTTTCCTGTATTTCGTTGTATCCGGACTTTGGAACTACAACATAGTATTGGGTTGTTTGAACTATTCCATAAACCTAGTATTGTGTGTTTTTTTGTATACATACTTTGGAAATACAACAGTGTTATTGGGTTGTTAGGAATGATTGCTAAACCTAGCTTTGTGTATTACGTTGTATCCGGACTTTGAAATACAACAGAGATATTGGGTTGCTATGAAAGATTCCATAAAACTAGTTTTGTCTATTTCGTTGTATCCGGACTTTGGAACTAAAACTCAGGTAGTGCATCGTTATGAACGATTCCAAAAACCTAGTTTTGTGTATTTCGTTGTATCCGGACTTTGAACTACAAGAGATTTAGTACGTCGTTATAAAAGATTCCATAAACCTAGTTTTGTATATTTCGTTGAATCCGGACTTTGGAACTAAAACACGGTTATTGTAAACTTATGGATGATTCCATGAACCTAGTTTCCTTCATTTCATTTTATCCGGACATTGGAATACAACAGAGTTTTTGGTTGTTAGGAACGATTCCATAAACCGAGTTTTGTGTATTTCGTTGTATCTGGACTTTGAACTACAACAGAATTAATGCATAGTTATGAACGATTCTATAAAACTAGTTTTGTGTATTTCGTTGAATCCGGAATTTGGAACTAAAAATCAGTTAGTGCTTCGTTATGAACGCTTCCATAAACCTAGTTTTGTGTATTTCGTTGTATCCGGAATTTGAACTACAAGAGATTTTTTGCGTCGTTATGAACGACTCCATAAACCTACTTTTGTGTATTTCGTTGTATCCTTACTTTGGAACTAAAACTCCGTTAGTTCATCGTTATGAACAATTCCAAAAACCTATTTTTGTGTATTTCTTTGTATCCCGACTTTGAACTACAAGAGAGATAGTGCGTCGTTATGAACGATTCCATAAACCTAGTTTTGTATATTTCATTGGTTCCGGACTTTGAACTACAAGAGAGTTAGTGCTTCGTTATGAACGCTTCCATAAACATGGTTTTGTGTATTTCGTTGTATATGGACTTTGGAACTACAACAGTGTTATTGGGTTGTTATGAACGATACCAAAAACCTAGTTTTGTGTATTTCGATATATCCGGACTTTAAACTACAAGAGAGTTAGTTTGTCGTTATGAACGATTCCATAAACGTAGTTTTGTATATTTCGTTTTGTGTATTTCATTGTATCCTGACTTTGAACTACAAGAGATTTAGTGCGTCGTTATAAAAGGTTCCATAAACCTAGTTTTGTATATTTCGTTGAATCCGGACTTTGAAACTAAAACACGGTTATTGCATACTTATGGATGATTCCATAAACCTAGTTTCCTTCTTTTCATTTTATCCGGACATTGGAATACAACAGAGTTTTTTGCTGTTAGGAACGATTCCATAAACCTAGTTTTGTGTATTTCGTTGTATCTGGACTTTGAACTACAACAGAATTAATGCATAGTTATGAACGATTCCATAAAACTAGTTTTGTGTATTTCGTTTTACCGGACTTTGGAACTAAAACACAGTTTCTTCATTGTTATAAACGATTCCATAAACCTACTTTTATGTATATAGTTGTATCCCGAGTTTGCAATACAACAGTGTTTTGAGTTGTTAGGAACGATTCCATAAACCGAGTATTGTGTATTTCGTTTTAACTGGACTTTGAACTACAACAGAGTTAGTGCGTAGTTATGAACGACTCCATAAACCCACTTTTCTGTATTTCGTTGTATCCGGACTTTGGAAGTGAAACACAAGTAGTGCTTATTTATTTGAGATTACATAAACGTTGTTTCTTGTATTTCGTTGTATCCGGACTTTGGAACTACAACAGAGTTATTGGCTTCTTTGAACTTTTCCATAAACCTAGTCTTGTGTATTTCGTTGTATACGGACTTTGGAACTACAACAGTGTTATTGGGTTGTTATGAAAGATTCCATAAACCTAGTTTTGTGTATTTCGTTGTACCAGGACTTTGAACTTCAAGAGACTTAGTGCGTCGTTATGAATGATTCCATAAACCTAATTTTATGTATTTCGTAGTATACTGACTTTGGAACTAAAACTCAGTTAGTGCATCGTCATGAATGATTCCATCAACCTAGTTTTGTGTATTTCGTTGTCCCAGGACTTTGAACTACAAGAGACTTAGTGCGTCGCTATGAATGATTCCATAAACCTAGTTTTGTGTATTTCGTAGTATACAGACTTTGGAACTAAAACTCAGTTAGTGCATCGTCATGAACGATTCCATCAACCTAGTTTTGTGTATTTCGTTGTATCTGTACTTTGAACTACAACAGAGTTAGTGCGTAGTTATGAACGATTACATAATCTTACTTTTGTGTATTTCGTTGTATCCGGACTTTGGAACTGAAACACAATTAGTGCTTATTTATGTATGTTTCCCTAAACCTAGTTTCCTGTATTTCGTTGTATCCGGACTTTGGAACTACAACATAGTTATTGGGTTGTTTGAACTATTCCATAAACCTAGTATTGTGTGTTTTTTTGTATACATACTTTGGAAATACAACAGTGTTATTGGGTTGTTAGGAATGATTGCTAAACCTAGCTTTGTGTATTACGTTGTATCCGGACTTTGAAATACAACAGAGATATTGGGTTGCTATGAAAGATTCCATAAAACTAGTTTTGTCTATTTCGTTGTATCCGGACTTTGGAACTAAAACTCAGGTAGTGCATCGTTATGAACGATTCCAAAAACCTAGTTTTGTGTATTTCGTTGTATCCGGACTTTGAACTACAAGAGATTTAGTACGTCGTTATAAAAGATTCCATAAACCTAGTTTTGTATATTTCGTTGAATCCGGACTTTGGAACTAAAACACGGTTATTGCAAACTTATGGATGATTCCATGAACCTAGTTTCCTTCATTTCATTTTATCCGGACATTGGAATACAACAGAGTTTTTGGTTGTTAGGAACGATTCCATAAACCGAGTTTTGTGTATTTCGTTGTATCTGGACTTTGAACTACAACAGAATTAATGCATAGTTATGAACGATTCTATAAAACTAGTTTTGTGTATTTCGTTGAATCCGGAATTTGGAACTAAAAATCAGTTAGTGCTTCGTTATGAACGCTTCCATAAACCTAGTTTTGTGTATTTCGTTGTATCCGGAATTTGAACTACAAGAGATTTTTTGCGTCGTTATGAACGACTCCATAAACCTACTTTTGTGTATTTCGTTGTATCCTTACTTTGGAACTAAAACTCCGTTAGTTCATCGTTATGAACAATTCCAAAAACCTATTTTTGTGTATTTCTTTGTATCCCGACTTTGAACTACAAGAGAGATAGTGCGTCGTTATGAACGATTCCATAAACCTAGTTTTGTATATTTCATTGGTTCCGGACTTTGAACTACAAGAGAGTTAGTGCTTCGTTATGAACGCTTCCATAAACATGGTTTTGTGTATTTCGTTGTATATGGACTTTGGAACTACAACAGTGTTATTGGGTTGTTATGAACGATACCAAAAACCTAGTTTTGTGTATTTCGATATATCCGGACTTTAAACTACAAGAGAGTTAGTTTGTCGTTATGAACGATTCCATAAACGTAGTTTTGTATATTTCGTTTTGTGTATTTCATTGTATCCTGACTTTGAACTACAAGAGATTTAGTGCGTCGTTATAAAAGGTTCCATAAACCTAGTTTTGTATATTTCGTTGAATCCGGACTTTGAAACTAAAACACGGTTATTGCATACTTATGGATGATTCCATAAACCTAGTTTCCTTCTTTTCATTTTATCCGGACATTGGAATACAACAGAGTTTTTTGCTGTTAGGAACGATTCCATAAACCTAGTTTTGTGTATTTCGTTGTATCTGGACTTTGAACTACAACAGAATTAATGCATAGTTATGAACGATTCCATAAAACTAGTTTTGTGTATTTCGTTTTACCGGACTTTGGAACTAAAACACAGTTTCTTCATTGTTATAAACGATTCCATAAACCTACTTTTATGTATATAGTTGTATCCCGAGTTTGCAATACAACAGTGTTTTGAGTTGTTAGGAACGATTCCATAAACCGAGTATTGTGTATTTCGTTTTAACTGGACTTTGAACTACAACAGAGTTAGTGCGTAGTTATGAACGACTCCATAAACCCACTTTTCTGTATTTCGTTGTATCCGGACTTTGGAAGTGAAACACAAGTAGTGCTTATTTATTTGAGATTACATAAACGTTGTTTCTTGTATTTCGTTGTATCCGGACTTTGGAACTACAACAGAGTTATTGGCTTCTTTGAACTTTTCCATAAACCTAGTCTTGTGTATTTCGTTGTATACGGACTTTGGAACTACAACAGTGTTATTGGGTTGTTATGAAAGATTCCATCAACCTAGTTTTGTGTATTTCGTTGTCCCAGGACTTTGAACTACAAGAGACTTAGTGCGTCGCTATGAATGATTCCATAAACCTAGTTTTGTGTATTTCGTAGTATACAGACTTTGGAACTAAAACTCAGTTAGTGCATCGTCATGAACGATTCCATCAACCTAGTTTTGTGTATTTCGTTGTATCTGTACTTTGAACTACAACAGAGTTAGTGCGTAGTTATGAACGATTACATAATCTTACTTTTGTGTAGTTCGTTGTATCCGGACTTTGGAACTGAAACACAATTAGTGCTTATTTATGTATGTTTCCCTAAACCTAGTTTCCTGTATTTCGTTGTATCCGGACTTTGGAACTACAACATAGTTATTGGGTTGTTTGAACTATTCCATAAACCTAGTATTGTGTGTTTTTTTGTATACATACTTTGGAAATACAACAGTGTTATTGGGTTGTTAGGAATGATTGCTAAACCTAGCTTTGTGTATTACGTTGTATCTGGACTTTGAAATACAACAGAGATATTGGGTTGCTATGAAAGATTCCATAAAACTAGTTTTGTCTATTTCGTTGTATCCGGACTTTGGAACTAAAACTCAGGTAGTGCATCGTTATGAACGATTCCAAAAACCTAGTTTTGTGTATTTCGTTGTATCCGGACTTTGAACTACAAGAGATTTAGTACGTCGTTATAAAAGATTCCATAAACCTAGTTTTGTATATTTCGTTGAATCCGGACTTTGGAACTAAAACACGGTTATTGCAAACTTATGGATGATTCCATGAACCTAGTTTCCTTCATTTCATTTTATCCGGACATTGGAATACAACAGAGTTTTTGGTTGTTAGGAACGATTCCATAAACCGAGTTTTGTGTATTTCGTTGTATCTGGACTTTGAACTACAACAGAATTAATGCATAGTTATGAACGATTCTATAAAACTAGTTTTGTGTATTTCGTTGAATCCGGAATTTGGAACTAAAAATCAGTTAGTGCTTCGTTATGAACGCTTCCATAAACCTAGTTTTGTGTATTTCGTTGTATCCGGAATTTGAACTACAAGAGATTTTTTGCGTCGTTATGAACGACTCCATAAACCTACTTTTGTGTATTTCGTTGTATCCTTACTTTGGAACTAAAACTCCGTTAGTTCATCGTTATGAACTATTCCAAAAACCTATTTTTGTGTATTTCTTTGTATCCCGACTTTGAACTACAAGAGAGATTGTGCGTCGTTATGAACGATTCCATAAACCTAGTTTTGTATATTTCGTTGATTCTGGACTTTGGAACTAAAACACAGTTATTGAATACTTATGTATGATTCCATATACCTATTTTCCTGTATTTCGTTGTATCCGGACATTGGAATACAACAGAGATTTGGGTTGTTAGGAACAATTCCATAAACCTAGTTTTGTGTATTTCGTTGTATCTGGACTTTGTACTACAACAGAGTTAATGCGTAGTTATGAATGATTCCATAAACCTACTTTTGTGTATTTCATTGTATAAGGACTTTGGAAGTGAAAGACAATTAGTTCTTATTTATGTAAAATTCCATAAACCTAGTTCCTTGTATTTCGTTGTATCCGGACTTTGGAACTACAACAGAGTTATTGAGTTGTTTGAAATTTTCCATAAACCTGGTTTTGTGTATTTCGTTGTATATGGACTTTGGAACTACAACAGTGTTATTGGGTTGTTATGAAAGATTCCAAAAACCTAGTTTTGTGTATTTCGATATATCCGGACTTTAAACTACAAGAGAGTTAGTGGGTCGTTATGAACGATTCCATTAACCTAGTTTTGTGTATTTCGTTGTAATCGGACTTTGGAACTAAAACACAGTTAGTGCTTATTTATATTTGATTCCATAAACCTAGTTTCCTGTATTTCGTTGTAACCGGACTTTGGAACTACAACATAGTTATTGTTTTGTTTGAAGGTTTCCATAACCCTACTTTTGTGTATTTCGTTGTATCCGGACTTTGAACTACAAAAGATTTTGTGCGTCGTTAGGAACGACTCCATAAACCTAGTTTTGTATATTTCGTTGAATCCGGACTTTGGAACTAAAACACAGTTATTGCATACTTAGGTATGATTCCATATACCTAGTTTCCTGTATTTCATTGTATCCGGACTTTGAACTACAAAAGATTTTGTGCGTCGTTAGGAACGACTCCATAAACCTAGTTTTGTGTATTTCGTTGTATCTGTACTTTGAACTACCACAGTGTTAGTGCGTAGTTATGAACGATTACATAATCTTACTTTTGTGTATTTCGTTGTATCCGGACTTTGGAACTTAAACACAATTAGTCCTTATTTATATATGTTTCCCTAAACCTAGTTTCCTGTATTTCGTTGTATCCGGACTTTGGAACTACAACATAGTTATTGGGTTGTTTGAACTATTCCATAAACCTAGTATTGTGTGTTTTTTTGTATACATACTTTGGAAATACAACAGTGTTATTGGGTTGTTAGGAACGATTCCTAAACCTAGCTTTCTGTATTACGTTGTATCCGGACTATGAAATACAACAGAGATATTGGGTTGTTATGAAAGATTCCATAAACCTAGTTTTGTGTATTTCGTTGTATCCGGACTTTGAACTACAAGAGATTCAGTGCGTCGTTATAAAAGATTCCATAAACCTAGTTTTGTATATTTCGTTGAATCCGGACTTTGGAACTAAAACACGGTTATTGCATACTTATGGATGATTCCATAAACCTAGTTTCCTTCATTTCATTTTATCCGGACATTGGAATACAACAGAGTTTTTGGTTGTTAGGAACGATTCCATAAACCTAGTTTTGTGTATTTCGTTGTATCTGGACTTTGAACTACAACAGAATTAATGCATAGTTATTAACGATTCCATAAACTAGTTTTGTGTATTTCGTTGAATCCGGACTTTGGAACTAAAACTCAGTTAGTGCATCGTTATGAACGCTTCCATAAACCTAGTTTTGTGTATTTCGTTGTATCCGGAATTTGAACTACAAGAGATTTTGTGCGTCGTTATGAACGACTCCATAAACATACTTTTGTGTATTTCGTTGTATCCTTACTTTCGAACTAAAACTCCGTTATTTCATCGTTATGAACAATTCCAAAAACCTATTTTTGTGTATTTCTTTGTATCCCGACTTTGAACTACAAGAGAGATAGTCCGTCGTTATGAACGATTCCATAAACCTAGTTTTGTATATTTCGTTGTTTCCGGACTTTGAACTACAAGAGAGTTAGTGTGTCGTTATGAACGATTTCATAAACCTAGTTTTGTGTATTTCGTTTATCCGGATATTGGAATAAAACAGAGTTTTGCGTTGTTAGGAATAATTCCATAAACCTACTTTTGTGTATTTCGTTGTATCTGGACTTTGGACTTCAACAGAATTAATGCATAGATATGAACTACTCCATTAACCTACTTTTTTGTATTTCATTGTATCCGGACTTTGGAACTAAAACTCGGTTAGTGCATCGTTATGAACTCTTCCATAAAACTGGTTTTGTGTATTTCGTTGTATATGGACTTTGGAACTACAACAGTGTTATTGGGTTGTTACGAACGATTCCAAAAACCTAGTTTTGTGTATTTCGATATATCCGGACTTTGGAACTAAAACACAGTTACTTCATTGTTATAAACGATTCCATAAACCTACTTTTATGTATTTAGTTGTATCCCGAGTTTGCAATACAACAGAGTTTTGAGTTGTTAGGAACGATTCCATAAACCTAGTCTTGTGTATTTCGTTGTATATGGACTTTGGAACTACAACAGTGTTATTGGGTTGTTATGAACGATTCCAAAAACCTAGTTTTGTGTATTTCGATATATCCGGACTTTAAACTACAAGAGAGTTAGTTTGTCGTTATGAACGATTCCATAAACGTAGTTTTGTATATTTCGTTTTATCCGGACTTTGGAACTAAAACACAGTTACTTCATTGTTATAAACGATTCCATAAACCTACTTTTATGTATTTAGTTGTATCCCGAGTTTGCAATACAACAGAGTTTTGAATTGTTTGGAACGATTCCATAAACCGAGTATTGTGTATTTCGTTTTAATGGACTTTGAACTACAACAGAGTTAGTGCGTAGTTATGAACGACTCCATAAACCCACTTTTGTGTATTTCGTTGTATCCGGACTTTGGAAGTGAAACACAATTAGTTCTTATTTATTTATGATTACATAAACCTTGTGTCTTGTATTTCGTTGTATCCGGACTTTGGAACTACAACAGAGTTATTGGCTTCTTTGAACTTTTACAAAAACCAAGTCTTGTGTATTTCGTACTATACGGACTTTGGAACTACAACAGTGTTATTGGGTTGTTATGAACGATTCCATAAACCTAGTTTTGTGTATTTCCTTGTACCAGGACTTTGAACTACAAGAGACTTAGTGCGTCGTTATGAATGATTCCATAAACCTAGTTTTGTGTATTTTGTAGTATACGGACTTTGGAACTAAAACTCAGTTGGTGCATCTTCATGAACGATGCCATCAACCTAGTTTTCTGTATATCGTTGTATCTGTACTTTGAACTACAACAGAGTTAGTGCGTAGGTATGAACGATTACATAATCTTACTTTTGTTTATTTCGTTGTATCCGGACTTTGGAACTGAAACACAATTAGTGCTTATTTATGTATGTTTCCCTAAACCTAGTTTCCTGTATTTCGTTGTATCCGGACTTTGGAACTACAACATAGTTATTGGGTTGTTTGAACTATTCCATAAACCTAGTATTGTGTGTTTTTTTGTATACATACTTTGGAAATACAACAGTGTTATTGGGTTGTTAGGAACGATTGCTAAACCTAGCTTTGTGTATTACGTTGTATCCGGACTTTGAAATACAACAGAGATATTGGGTTGTTATGAAAGATTCCATAAACCTAGTTTTGTCTATTTCGTTGTATCCAGACTTTGGAACTAAAACTCAGGTAGTGCATCGTTATGAAGATTCCAAAAACCTAGGTTTGTGTATTTCGTTGTATCCTGAATTTGAACTACAAGAGATTTTGTGCGTCGTTATGAACGACTCCATAAACCTACTTTTGTGTATTGCGTTGTATCCTTACTTTGGAACTAAAACTCCGTTAGTTCATCGTTATGAACTATTCCAAAAACCTATTTTTGTGTATTTCTTTGTATCCCGACTTTGAACTACAAGAGAGATTGTGCGTCGTTATGAACGATTCCATAAACCTAGTTTTGTATATTTCGTTGGTTCCGGACTTTGAACTACAAGAGAGTTAGTGCGTCGTTGTGAACGCTTCCATAAACATGGTTTTGTGTATTTCGTTGTATATGGACTTTGGAACTACAACAGTGTTATTGGGTTGTTGTGAACGATTCCAAAAACCTAGTTTTGTGTATTTCGATATATCCGGACTTTAAACTACAAGAGAGTTAGTTTGTCGTTATGAACGATTCCATAAACGTAGTTTTGTATATTTCGTTTTGTGCATTTCATTGTAACCTGACTTTGAACTACAAGAGATTTAGTGCGTCGTTATAAAAGGTTCCATAAACCTAGTTTTCAGTATTTCGTTGTATCCGGACTTTAGAACTACAACATAGTTGTTGGGTTGTTTGAACTTTTACGTAAACCTAGTATTGTGTATTTTTTGTATATATACTTTGGAACTACAACAGTGTTATTTGGTTTTTAGGAACGATTCCATAAACCTAGTTTTCTGTATTACGTTGTATCCGGACTTTGAAATACAACAGAGTTATTGGTTGTTATGAATGATTCCATATACCTAGTTTTGTGTATTTCGTTGTATCCGGACTTTGAACTACAAGAGAGTTAGTGCGTCGTTATGAACGATTCCATAAACCTAGTTTTGTATATTTCGTTGATTCTGGACTTTGGAACTAAAACACAGTTATTGAATACTTATGTATGATTCCATATACCTATTTTCCTGTATTTCGTTGTATCCGGACATTGGAATACAACAGAGATTTGGGTTGTTAGGAACAATTCCATAAACCTAGTTTTGTGTATTTCGTTGTATCTGGACTTTGTACTACAACAGAGTTAATGCGTAGTTATGAATGATTCCATAAACCTACTTTTGTGTATTTCATTGTATAAGGACTTTGGAAGTGAAAGACAATTAGTTCTTATTTATGTAAAATTCCATAAACCTAGTTCCTTGTATTTCGTTGTATCCGGACTTTGGAACTACAACAGAGTTATTGAGTTGTTTGAAATTTTCCATAAACCTGGTTTTGTGTATTTCGTTGTATATGGACTTTGGAACTACAACAGTGTTATTGGGTTGTTATGAAAGATTCCAAAAACCTAGTTTTGTGTATTTCGATATATCCGGATTTAAACTACAAGAGAGTTAGTGGGTCGTTATGAACGATTCCATTAACCTAGTTTTGTGTATTTCGTTGTAATCGGACTTTGGAACTAAAACACAGTTAGTGCTTATTTATATTTGATTCCATAAACCTAGTTTCCTGTATTTCGTTGTAACCGGACTTTGGAACTACAACATAGTTATTGTTTTGTTTGAAGGTTTCCATAACCCTACTTTTGTGTATTTCGTTGTATCCGGACTTTGAACTACAAAAGATTTTGTGCGTCGTTAGGAACGACTCCATAAACCTAGTTTTGTATATTTCGTTGAATCCGGACTTTGGAACTAAAACACAGTTATTGCATACTTAGGTATGATTCCATATACCTAGTTTCCTGTATTTCGTTGTATCCGGACTTTGAACTACAAAAGATTTTGTGCGTCGTTAGGAACGACTCCATAAACCTAGTTTTGTGTATTTCGTTGTATCTGTACTTTGAACTACCACAGTGTTAGTGCGTAGTTATGAACGATTACATAATCTTACTTTTGTGTATTTCGTTGTATCCGGACTTTGGAACTTAAACACAATTAGTCCTTATTTATATATGTTTCCCTAAACATAGTTTCCTGTATTTCGTTGTATCCGGACTTTGGAACTACAACATAGTTATTGGGTTGTTTGAAATATTCCATAAACCTAGTATTGTGTGTTTTTTTGTATACATACTTTGGAAATACAACAGTGTTATTGGGTTGTTAGGAACGATTCCTAAACCTAGCTTTCTGTATTACGTTGTATCCGGACTATGAAATACAACAGAGATATTGGGTTGTTATGAAAGATTCCATAAACCTAGTTTTGTCTATTTCGTTGTATCGGACTTTGGAACTAAAACTCAGGTAGTGCAAGGTTATGAACGATTCCAAAAACCTAGTTTTGTGTATTTCGTTGTATCCGGACTTTGAACTACAAGAGATTTAGTGCGTCGTTATAAAAGATTCCATAAACCTAGTTTTGTATATTTCGTTGAATCCGGACTTTGGAACTAAAACACGGTTATTGCATACTTATGGATGATTCCATAAACCTAGTTTCCTTCTTTTCATTTTATCCGGACATTGGAATACAACAGAGTTTTTTGTTGTTAGGAACGATTCCATAAACCTAGTTTTGTGTATTTCGTTGTATCTGGACTTTGAACTACAACAGAATTAATGCATAGTTATGAACGAATCCATAAACTAATTTTGTGTATTTCGTTGAATCCGGACTTTGGAACTAAAACTCAGTTAGTGCATCGTTATGAACGCTTCCATAAACCTAGTTTTGTGTATTTCGTTGTATCCGGAATTTGAACTACAAGATATTTTGTGCGTCGTTATGAACGACTCCATAAACCTACTTTTGTGTATTTCGTTGTATCCTTACTTTGGAACTAAAACTCCGTTATTTCATCGTTATGAACAATTCCAAAAACCTACTTTTGTGTATTTCTTTGTATCCCGACTTTGAACTACAAGAGAGATAGTCCGTCGTTATGAACGATTCCATAAACCTAGTTTTGTATATTTCGTTGTTTCCGGACTTTGAACTACAAGAGAGTTAGTGTGTCGTTATGAACGATTTCATAAACCTACTTTTGTGTATTTCGTTTATCCGGATATTGGAATAAAACAGAGTTTTGCGTTGTTAGGAATAATTCCATAAACCTACTTTTGTGTATTTCGTTGTATCTGGACTTTGGACTTCAACAGAATTAATGCATAGATATGAACTACTCCATTAACCTACTTTTTTGTATTTCATTGTATCCGGACTTTGGAACTAAAACTCGGTTAGTGCATCGTTATGAACGCTTCCATAAAACTGGTTTTGTGTATTTCGTTGTATATGGACTTTGGAACTACAACAGTGTTATTGGGTTGTTACGAACGATTCCAAAAACCTAGTTTTGTGTATTTCGATATATCCGGACTTTGGAACTAAAACACAGTTACTTCATTGTTATAAACGATTCCATAAACCTACTTTTATGTATTTAGTTGTATCCCGAGTTTGCAATACAACACAGTTTTGAGTTGTTAGGAACGATTCCATAAACCTAGTCTTGTGAATTTTGTTGTATACGGACTTTGGAACTACAACAGTGTTATTGGGTTGTTATGAATGATTCCATAAACCTAGTTTTGTGTATTTAGTAGTATATGGATTTTGGAACTAAAACTCATTTAGTGCATCGTCATGAACGATGCCATCAAACTAGATTTGTGTATTTCGTTGTATCTGTACTTTGAACTACAACAGAGTTACTGCGTACTTGTGAACGATTCCATGAACCTACTTTTGTGTATTTCGTTGTATAAGGACTTTGGAAGTGAAACACAATAAATGCTTATTTATGTATAATTCCACAAACCTAGGTTCTTGTATTTCGTTTTATCCGGACTTTGGAACTACAACAGAGTTATTGGTTTGTTTGAAATTTTCCATAAACCTGGTTTTATGTATTTCGTTGTATACAGACTTTGGAACTACAACAGTGTCATTGGTTGTTATGAACGATTCCAAAAACCTAGTTTTGTGTATGTCATAATATCCAGACTTTAAACTACAAGAGAGTTAGTGCGTCATTATGAATGACTCCATAACCTAGTTGTGTGTATTTCGTTGTATCCGGATGTTGGAACTACAAACAACATAGTTATTGGGTTGTTTGAAGGTTTCCATAAACCTACTTTTGTGTATTTCGTTGCATACAGACTTTGGAACTACAACAGGGTTATTGGGTTGTTATGAACGATTCCCTAAACCTAGTTTTGTGTATTTGGTTGTATCCAGACTTTGAACTAGAAGAGAGTTAGTGCGTCGTTATGAACGATTCCTTAAACCTAGTTTAGTAAATTTCGTTGAATCCGGACTTTGGAACTAAAACACGGTTATTGCATACTTAGGTATGATTCCATATACCTAGTTTCCTGTATTTCGTTGTATCCGGACATTGGAATACAACAGGGTTTTGGGTTGTTAGGAACATTTCCATAAACCTAGTTTTGTGTATTTCGTTGTATCTGGACTTTGAACTACAACAGAGTTAGTGCGTTGTTATAAAGGATTCCAAAAACCTACTTTTGTGTATTTCGTTGTATCCGGACTTTGGAAGTGAAACACAATTAGTGCTTACTTATGTATGATTCCATAAATCTAGTTTCTTGTATTTCGTTGTATACGGACTTTGGAACTACAACAGAGTTATTGGTTTTTTTAAACTTTTGCATAAACCTAGTTTTGTGTATATAGTTGTATACGGACGTTGGAACTACATCAGTGTTATTGGGTTGTTATGAACGATTCCATAAACCTAGTTTTGTGTATTTCGTTGTATCCGGACTTTGGAAGTAAAACACAGTTATTGTATACTTAGGTATAATTCCATATACCTTGTTTCCTGTTTTTCGTAGTGTCCGGAAATGGAATTACAACATAGTTATTGGGTTGTTTGAATGTTTCCATAAACCGAGTTTTGTGTATTTCGTTGTATAAGGACTTTGGAATACAACAGAATTTTGGGTTGTTAGGGACGATTCCAAAAACCTAGTTTTGGTATTTCGTTGTATCTGGACTTTGAACTACAAGAGATTTAGTACGTCGTTATAAAAGATTCCATAAACCTAGTTTTGTATATTTCGTTGAATCCGGACTTTGGAACTAAAACACGGTTATTGCATACTTATGGATGATTCCATAAACCTAGTTTCCTTCATTTCATTTTATCCGGACATTGGAATACAACAGTTTTTGGTTGTTAGGAACGATTCCATAAACCTACTTTTGTGTATTTCGTTGTATCTGGACTTTGAACTACAACAGAATTAATGCATAGTTATGAACGATTCCATAAAACTAGTTTTGTGTATTTCGTTGAATCCGGACTTTGGAACTAAAACTCAGTTAGTGCATCTTTATGAACGCTTCCATAAACCTAGTTTTGTGTATTTCGTTGTACCCGGACTTGGAATTACAAGAGATCTAGTACGTGTTTATGAATGATCCCATAAACCTAGTTTTCTGTATTTCGTTGTATCCGGCCTTTGGAACTAAAACTCAGTTAGTACATCATCATGAACGATTCTATCAACCTAGTCTTGTGTATTTCGTTGTATATGGACTTTGAACTACAACAGAGTTATTGCGTATTTATGAACGATTCCATAAACTTTCTTTTGTGTATTTCGTTGTATCCGGACTTTGGAACTTAAACACAATCAGTGCTTATTTATGTATGATTCCCTAAACTTAGTTTCCTCTATTTCGTTGTATCTGGACTTTGGAACTACAACAGAGTTATTGGCTTCTTTGAACTTTTCCCTAAACCTAGTCTTGTGTATTTCGTTGTATACGGACTTTGGAACTACAACAGTGTTATTGGGTTGTTATGAACGATTCCATAAACCTAGTTTTGTGGATTTCGTTGTATCCAGACTTTGAACTACAAGAGAGTTATTGCGTTCTTTGAACAATTCCATAAACCTAGTTATGTATTTCGTTGTATCCGGACTTTGGAACTAAAATTCAGTTAGTGCAGAGTTATGAACGATTCCAAAAACCTAGTTTTGTGGATTTCGTTTATCCGGACTTTGGAAGTGAAACACAATTAGTGCTTATTTATTTATGATTACATAAACGTTGTTTCTTGTATTTCGTTGTATCCGGACTTTGGAACTACAACAGAGTTATTGGCTTCTTTGAACTTTTCCATAAACCTAGTCTTGTGTATTTCGTTGTTTACGGACTTTGGAACTAAAACAGTGTTATTGGGTTGTTATGAACGATTCCATAAACCTAGTTTTGTGTATTTCGTTGTATCCAGACTTTGAACTACAAGAGAGATAGTGCGTCTTTATGAACGATTCCATAAACCTAGTTTTGTGTATTTCGTAGTATGCGGACTTTTGAATACAACAGAGTTTTGGGTTGTTAGGAATAATTCCATAAACCTAGTTTTGTGTATTTTGTTGTATCTGTACTTTGAACTACAACAGAATTAATGCATAGTTATGAACGATTCCATAAACCTAGTTTTGTGTATTTCGTTGTATCCGGACTTTGGAACTAAAACACACTGCATTGTTATGAACGATTTCATAAACCTACTTTTATGTATTCAGTTGTATCCGGACTATGGAATACAATAGACTTTTGTGTTGTTAGGAACCATTCCATAAACCGAGTTTTGTTTATTTCATTGTAAGTGGAATTTGAACTACAACAGAGTTAGTGCGTCTTTATGAACGATTCCAAAAACCTACTTTTTTGTATTTCGTTGTATCCGTCTTTGAACTACAAGAGATTTAGTGCGTCGTTATGAATGATTCCATAAACCTAGCTTTGTATATTTCATTGAATCCGTACTTTGGATCTAAAACATGGTTATTGCATTCTTTTGTAGGATTCCATATACCTAGTTTCCTGTATTTCGTTGTATCCGGACATTGAAATACAACAGAGTTTGGGGTTGTTAGGAACAATTCCATAAACCTCGTTTTCTGCATTTTGTTGTATCTGGACTTTGAACTACAACAGAATTAATGCGTACATATGAAGGATTCCATAAACCTACATTTGTGTATTTCTTTATATAAGGACTTTGGAAGTGAAACACAATTAGTTCTTATTTATGTATAATTCCATAAACCTAGGTTCTTGTATTTCGTTTTATCCGGACTTTGGAACAACAACATGATTTTTGGGTTGTTTGAAAATTTCCATAAACCTGATTTTGTGTATTTCGTTGTATACGGACTTTGGAACTACAACAGTGTTACTGGGTGGTTAGGAACGTTTCCATAAACCTAGTTTTGTGTATTACGTTGTATCCGGACTTTGAAATACAACAGAGTTATTGGTTGTTATGAAAGATTCCATACACCTAGTTTTGTGTATTTCGTTGTATCCGGACTTTGAACTACATGAGAGTTAGTGCGTCGTTAAGAACGATTCCATAAACCTAGTTTTGTATATTTCGTTGATTCTGGACTTTGGAACTAAACACGGTTATTAGATACTTATGTATGATTCCATTTACCTAGTTTCCTGTATTTCGTTGTATCCGGTCATTGGAATACAACAGAGTTTTGGGTTGTTAGGAACAATTCCATAAACCTAGTTTTGTGTATTTCGTTGTATCTGGACTTTGAACTACAACAGAATTAATGCGTAGTTATGAACGATTACATAAACCTACTTTTGTGTATTTCATTGTATAAGGACTTTGGAAGTGAAACACAATTAGTTCTTATTTATGTATAATTCCATAAACCTAGTTTCTTGTATTTCGTTGTATCCGGGCTTTGGAACTACAACAGAGTTATTGGGTTGTTTGAAATTTTCCATAAACCTGGTTTTGTGTATTTCATTGTATATGGACTTTGGAACTACAACAGTGTTATTGCGTTGTTATGAACGATTCCAAAAACCTAGATTTGAGTATTTCGTTATATCCGGACTTTAAACTTAAAGAGAGTTAGTGGGTCGTTATGAATGATTCCATAAACCTAGTTTTGTGTATTTCGTTGTAATCGGACTTTGGAACTAAAACACAGTTTGTGCTTATTTATATTTGATTCCATAAACCTAGTTTCCTGTATTTCGTTGTATACGAACTTTGGAACTAAAACACAGTTAGGGCTTATTTATGTATGATTCCATAAACCTAGTTTCCTGTATTTCGTTGTATCCTGACTTTGGAAGTAAAACACAGTTAGTGCATACTTATGTATGATTCCATAAACCTAGTTTCGTGTATTTCGTTGTATCCGGACTTAGGTATACAACAGTGTTTTGGGTTGTTAGGAAGGATTCCATAAACCTCGATTTGTGTATTTCGTTGTATCTGAACTTTGGAACTAAAACACAGTGCATACTTAGCTATGATTCCATAAACCTAGTTTCCTCTAATTCGTTGTATCCGGACATTGGAATACAACAGAGTTTTGGGTTGTTAGGAACGATTCCATAAACCTTGTTTTGTGTATTTCGTTGTATCTGCACTTTGAACTATAGCAGAGGTAGTGCGTCGTTATGAACGATTCCGTAAACCTAGTTTCCTGTATTTCGTTGAATCCGGACTTTGGAACTAAAACACAGTTAGTGCATACTTATGTATGATTCCATAAACATAGTTTCCTGTATTCCGTTTTATCCGTTTTTGGAATACAACAGAGTTTTAGGTTGTCAGGAACTATTCCATAAACCTAGTTTTGTGTATTTCGTTGTATCTGGACTTTGAACTACAACAGAGTAAGAGCTTAGTTATGAATGATTCCATAAACCTAGTTTCCTGTATTTCATTGTATCCGGACTTTGGAACTTAAACACATTTAGTGCATACTTATATAAGATTCCATAAACCTAGTTTCCTGTATTTCCTTGTATCCGGACTTTGGAAATACAACAGAGTTTTGGGTTGTTAGGAACGAATCCATAAACCGAGTTTTGTGTATTTCCTTGTATCCGCACTTTGGAACTAAAACACAGTTAGTGCTTCATTTTGAACCATTCCATAAATCTAGTTTTGTGTATTTCGTTGTATCCGGACTTTGGAACTAAAACACAGTTAGTGCATACTTATGTTGATTCCATAAACCTAGTTTCCTGTATTTCCTTGTATCTGGAAGTTGTAAATACAACAGAGTTTTGGGATGTTAGGAACGATTCCATAAACCTAGTTTTGTGTATTTCGTTGTATCTGGACTTTGAACTACAACAGAGTTAGTGCGTAGTTTTGAACGATTCCATAAAGCTAGTTTTGTACATTTCGTTGTATCCGGACTTTGGAACTGAAACACAGTTAGTGCATTGATATGTATGATTCCATAAACCTACTTTTGTGTATATCATTGTGTCTGGACTTTGGAAACACAAAAGAGTTATTGGCTTGTTATGAACGATTCCATAAACCTAGTTTTGAGTATTTCGTTGTATCCAGACTTTAAACTACAACAGAGTTAGTGCGTAGTTATGAATGATTCTGTAAACTGAGTTTTGTGTATTTCGTTTATCCCGAATTTGGAACTAAACCACACTTAGTGCATTGATATGTATGATTCTATAAACTTAGTTTCTAGTATTTCGTTGTATCCGGACTTTAGAA
The DNA here is from genome assembly GCF_003668045.3 of Cricetulus griseus. Taxonomy (NCBI): domain Eukaryota; kingdom Metazoa; phylum Chordata; class Mammalia; order Rodentia; family Cricetidae; genus Cricetulus; species Cricetulus griseus. The sequence goes on along the minus strand of NW_023277426.1, from coordinate 61,423 downwards.
CCACAACAGAGTTATTGGGTTGTTATGAACGATACCATAAAGTAGTTTTGTGTATTTCGTTGTATCCGGACTTTGAACTACAACAGAGTTAGTGTGTAGTTATGAACGATTCCATAGACAGAGTTGTGTATTTCGTTGTATCCAGAGTTTGGAACTAAAACACAGTTTGTGCATTGATATGCATGATTCTATAAACCTCCTTTCCTGTATTTCGTTGTATTCAGACTTTGGAAATACAACAGAGTTTTTGGGTTGTTATGAACGATACCATAAGCATAGTTTTGTGTATTTCCTTGTATCTGAACTTTGAACTACAAGAGATTTGTGCATAGTTATGAATGATACCAACAACCTAGTTTTGTGTATTTCGTTGTATCTTTACTTTGGAACTAAAACAGAGTTAGTGCATAGTTATGTATGATATCATAAACCTAGTTTCCTGTATTTCGTTTTATCCAGACTTTGGAACTAAAACACAGTTAGTGCATAGTTATGTATGATTCGATAAACGTAGTTTCCTTTATTTCGTTGTATCCGAACTTTGGAACTAAAACACAGTTAGGGCTTATTTATGTATGATTCCATAAACCTAGTTTCCTGTATTTCGTTGTATCTGGACTTTGAACTACAACAGAGTTAGTGCATAGATATGAACGATCCCATAAACCTAGTTTTGTGTATTTCGTTGTATCCTGACTTTGGAATACAACAGAATTTTGGGTTGTTAGGAAGGATTCCATAAACATAGTTTTGTGTATTTCGTTGTATCCAGACTTTGGAACTACAACAGATTTTTGTGTTGTTAGGAACTCTTCCATAAACCTAGTTTTGCATATGTCATTGTATCCAGACTTTGGAACTAAAACACAGTTAGTGCATACTTATGTATGATTCCATAAACCTAATATCCTGTATTTCGCTGTATCCAGACATTGGAATACAACAGAGTTTTGGGTTGTTAGAAACAATTCCATAAACTTAGTTTTGTATATTTCGTTGTATCCGGACTTTGGAACTAAAACACAATTAGTGCATACTTATGTATGAATCCCTAAACCTAGTTTCCTTTATTTCGTTGTATCCAACTTGGAATACAACAGAGTTTTGGGTTCTTAGGAACGATTCCATAAACCTAGTTTTGTGTATTTCGTTGTATCCGGACTTTGGAACTAAAACACAGTTAGTGGATTGATATGTATGATTCGATAAACCTAGTTTTGTGTATTTTGTTGTATCCGGACTTTGGAACAACAACAGAGTTATTGGGTTGTTATGAACGATTCCATAAACCTAGTTTTGTGTATTTCATTGTATGTGGACTTTGAACTACAACAGAGTTAGTGCATAGTAATGAACGATTCCATAAACCTGGTTTTGTGTATTTCGTTGTATCTTTACTTTGGAACTAAAACACAGTTAGTGCATAGTTATGTATGATTCCATAAACCTAGTTTCCTGTATTTCATTGTTTCCGGACTATGGAAATGCATCAGAGTTTTTGGGTTGTCATGAACGATTCCATAAACCTAGTTTTGTGTATTTCGTTGTATCCGGACTTTGAACTACAACAGGGTTATTGCGTAGTTATGAACGATTCCGTAAACTGAGTTTTGTGTATTTCGTTTATCCGGACTTTGGAACTAAAACACAGTTAGTGCATAATTATGTATGATTCCATAAACCTAATTTCCTGTGTTTCACTGTATCCGGACTTTGGAACAAATACAGAGTTTTGGGATGTTAGGAATGATTCCATAAACCTAGTTTTGTGTATTTCGTTGTATCCAGACTTTGGAACTAAAACACAGTTAATGCATACTCATGTATGATTCCATAAACCTAGTTTCCTCGATTTCGTTGTTTCTGGACTTGGAACTACAACAGAGTTATTGGATTGTTATGATCGATTCCATAAACCTAGTTTTTTTGTATTTCGTTGTATCTGGACTTTGAACTACAACAGAGTTTGTGCATAGTTATGAACGATTCCATAAACCTAGTTTTGTGTATTTCGTTGTTTCCGGACTTTGAACTACAACAGAGTTAGTGCATAGTTATGAACGATTCCGTAAACCTAGTTTTGTGTATTTCGTTGTTTCCGGACTTTGAACTACAACAGAGTTAGTGCATAGTTATGAACGATTCCATAAACCTAGTTTTGTGTATTTCGTTGTTTCCGGAGTTTGAACTACAACAGAATTAGTGTGTAGTTATGAACGATTCCATAAACCTAGTTTTGTGTAATTCTTTGTATCTTTACTTTGGAACGAAAACACAGTTAGGGCATTGATATGTATGATACCATAAACCTAGCTTCCTGTATTTCGTTGTATCTGGACTTTGTAACCACTACAGAGTTATTGGCTTGTTAAGAACGATTCCATACACCTACTTTTGTGTATTTCGTTGTATCCGGATTTGGAACTAAAACACAGTTTTTGGGTTGTTATGAACAATTCCATTAACCTAGTTTTGTGTATTTCATTGTATCTGTACATTGAACTACAACAGAGTTAGTGCGTAGTTATGAACGATTCCATAAAGCTAGTTTTGTGTATTTCGTTGTATCCGTACTTTGGAACAAAAACAGAGTTAGTGCATAGTTATGTATGACTCTATAACCTAGTTTCCTGTATTTCATTATAACCGAACTTTGGAACTACAATAGAGTTATTGGGTTGTTATGAACGATTCCATAAACCTAGTTTTGTGTATTTTGTTGTATCCAGACTTTGGATCTAAAACACAGTTAGTGTATAGTTATGTATGGTTCCATAAACCTAGTTTCCTGTATTTCGTTGTATCTGGACTTTGGAACTAAAACTGATATAGGGTTGTTATGAAGGATTCCATAAGCGTAGTTTTGTGTATTTCATTGTATCTGTACTTTCAACTACAACAGAGTTAGTGTGTAGTTATGAACGATCCATAAACCGAGTTTTGTGTATTTCATTGTATCCAGACTTTGGAACTAAAACACAGTTTGTGCATTGATATGTATGATTCTATAAACCTACTTTCCTGTATTTCGTTGTATTCGGACTTTGGAACTACAACAGAGTAATTGGGTTGTTATGAACGATTCCATAAACAGAGTTTTGTGTATTTCATTGTATCCAGACTTTGGAACTAAAACACAGTTTGTGCATTGATATGTATGATTCTATAAACCTACTTTCCTGTATTTCGTTGTATCTGGCCTTTGGAACTAAAACACCGTTAGTGCATAGTTATGTATGATTCCATAAACCTAATTTCCCTGTATTTCGTTGTATCCGGACTTTGGCACTAAAACACAGTTAGTGCAAACTTATGTATAATTCCATAAACCTAGTTTCCTTTATTTCATTGTATCCGGACACTGGAACTACAACAGAGTTATTGGGTTGTGTTGAACGATTCCATAAACCTAGTTTTTTGTATTTCATTGTATCCAGACGTTGAACTACAACAGAGTTAGTGAGTATTTATGAACGATTCCATAAACCTAGTTTTGTTATTTCGTTGTATCCGGACTTTGGAACTAAAACACAGTTTGTGCATAGTTATGTATGATTCCATAAACCTAGTTTCCTGTATTATGTTGTTTCTGGACTTTGGACTACAACAGAGTTATTGGGTTGTTATGAACGATTCCATAAACCTAGTTTTTTGTATTTCATTGTATCCAGACTTTGAACTACAACAGAGTTAGTGCGTTGTTTTGAACGATTCCATAAAGCTAGTTTTGTGTATTTCGTTGTATCCGGACTTTGGAATAAAACACAGTTAGTGCATTGATATGTATGATTCCTTAAACCTAGTTTTGTGTATTTCGTTGTATCCGGACTTTAGAACCACAAAAGAGTTATTGGGTTGTTATGAACGATTCCATAAACCTAGTTTTGTGTATTTCATTGCATCCGGACTTTGGAACTACAACAGAGTTATTGGCTTGTTATGAACAATTCCATTAACCTAGTTTTTGTATTTTGTTTTATCCGGACATTGAACTAAAAAGAGTTTGTGCATAATTATGATTGATTCCATAAAGCTAGCTTTGTGTATATCGTTGTATCCGGACTTTGGAACTAAAACACAGTTAGTGCATTGGTATGTATCATTCCATAAACCTAGTTTCCTGTATTTCGATATATCGGGACTTTGGAACCACAGCAGGGTTATTGGCTTGTGCCTCACTATATCTTTCCTTGCCTTTCCTAAAAGAGGTTCTATCTCCCCAATCAAATCTAAAGAAACTCCATGCTGACATCCACCGAAATTCACTGAGCTGAAATTCAGTATCTAATTGAAGAGAGGGAGTAATGAAGAACGAAGGGGTCTGTATCAGGTTTGAGAAACCCACAGAAACAGTTGGCCTGAAAAAGGGAAAGCACATGGACTGCAGATGCTCTTTGGGAGGCCAGTACAGGACTAATCCAGCCCCCTGATCATGGATGCCAATTGTAGTACCCTGGGCCTCTGCGAGCCTCCGGAGGTGGACTGGCGTTTTGCCCTGGTGTGTGTGTAGGATTTTGAGAGCCCATCCCACTTGAAGGGATGCACTCAGTATCTGAATACATGGGGAGGGTCCTGGGAACAGCACAGGAAGATTGGTGGACTTGGTGGAGCCCAGGTTGGGGGCCCTACCCTGACTGGGGAGTGGTGGGGGAGAGGGTTGGGGGTAGGTTGGAGGTGGGGGAGAAAGAATGGGGGTGAGGGGAGGGAGAGGGAGAGGGAGTGGGGAATTACATGTGAAACAAGCCTGTTCCCTGACTTGAATTAATAATAATAATAATAATAATAATAATAATAATAATAAGATAAGAAGAAGAAGAAGAAGAAGAAGAAGAAGAAGAAGAAGAAGAAGAAGAAGAAGAAAAGAAACTCCATGCCTTTCCTTGCCTTGCCTTTCCTTGTATTGCCTAAATGTGATTCTATCTCCCCAGCCAAATATGAAGAAAGTCTATGCCTTGTGGTGCCTGGCCTTCTCTTCCCTTGCCTTGCATTGAATTTCCATGCCTTGCCTTGCATTTCCTAAAGAATATTCCATTGCACCAATCAAATCTAAAGACACTGCATGCCTTTCCTTGCCTTGCCTTGCCTAGGCTTGTCTTGCCTAAAAGACATTCTATCTCCCCAGCCAAATTAAAAGAAAATCCATGACTTGCCTTGCCTTGCCTTGTATTACCTGAATGACATTCTCTCTCACCAACTAAATTAAAAGAAAATCCATGACTTGTCTTTCCTTTCCGTGCCTTGGATTGCTTTGCCTTGACTTGCCTTGCCTTGCATTTCCCTGCCTTGCCTTGCCTAAATGAGAATCTATCTTCCCCAAAAAATCTATAAAATCCATGACTGTCCCTACATTGCATTGCCTTTCCTTTCATTTCCTTGCCTTGCCTTGCATAAATGAGAATTTTTCTCCCCAACCAAATCTAAAGAAAATCCATGCATTTCCTTGCCTTGCCTTGCCTTGCCTTGCATTTACTTGCCTTGCCTTGTCTAAATGAGACTCTCTGTCCCCAACCAATAAGAAAGAATATTCATGCCTTGCCTTGCATTGCATTGCATTGCCTTGCCTAAATGAGATTCTATCTCCCCAATCAAATCTAAAGGAAATCCATGCCTTCCTTGCCTGGCTTTGTCTTGCCATTCTTTACCGGCGTAGACTAATGATATTTGTTGTCCCCACCAAATAAAAACAAAATCCATGCCTTGTGGTTCTTTGCCTTGCCATTTTTGCCTTGCCTTGCCTTGCCTTTCCTAACAGAGATTCTATCTCCCCAACCAATTCTAAAGCATCCCATGCCTTCCCTTGCCTTGCCTTGCCTTTATGCCTTGGCTTAATGAGATTCTATCTCCCCAACCACATCTAAAGTAAATCCAAGCCGTTCCTTGCCTTTCCTTGCCTTGTCTTGCCTAAATGAGATTCTATCTCCCCCAAAAATCTATAGAAAAATACATGACGTTGCTTAAATTGCATGGCCTTGCCTTGCATAAAGAGATTTTTATCTCCCCAACCCAATCTAAAGAAAATCCATGACTTGCCTTGCCTTGCCTTGCCTTGCCTTGCATTTCCTTGCCTTGCCTAAATGAGACTCTCTGCCATAACCAATAAGAAAGAATATTCATGCCTTGCCTTGCCTTGAATTGTATTGCCTTGCCTAAATGAGATTCTATCTCCCCAACCAAATCTAAAGAAAATCCATGCCTTCCTTGCCTGGCCTTGTCTTGCCATTCTTTACCGGCGTAGACTAATGATATTTGTTGTCCCCACCAAATATAAACAAAATCCTTGCTTTGTGGTTCTTTGCCTTGCCATTTTTGCGTTGCCTTGCCTTGCCTTTCCTAACAGAGATTCTATCTCCCCAACCTAATATAAAGAAAATCTATGCCCTGTTGTGCCTTTCATTCCTTGCCTTGCCTTACCTGCCTTACCATGTCTTGCCTTGCCTTTCCTAAAAGAGGTTCTATCTCCCCAATCGAATCTAAAGAAACTCCATGCTGACATCCACAGAAATACACTGAGCTGAAATCTGGAATCTAGTTGAAGAGAGGGAGGAATGAAGAACGAAGGAGTCTGTACCAGGTTGGAGAAACCCACAGAAACAGTTGGCCTGAAAAAGGGAAAGCACATGGACCCCAGATGCTCTTTGGGAGGCCAGTATGGGACTAATCCAGCCCCCTGATAATGGAATGCCAATGGGGAGTCCCCTGTGCTACTGGGAGCCTCCGCAGGTGGACTAGCATTTTGCCCTGGTGTGTGTGAGGGATTTTGAGAGCCCATCCCAATTGAAGGGATGCACTCTGTCTCCGAACACATGGGGAGGGACCTAGGCCCAGCACAGGAAGATTTGGTGGACTTGGTGGAGCCCCGGTTGGGGACCCTGCCCTGCCTGGGGAGTGGTGGGTGGAGAGAGTGGGGGGTATGTTGGAGATGGAGGAGAAGGAATGGGGGTGAGGGGAAGGAGAGGAAGAGGGAGAGGGGAATTACATGTGAAACAAGCCTGTTCCCTAACTTGAATTAAAAATAATAATAATAATAATAATAATAATAATAATAATAATAAGAAGAAGAAGAAGAAGAAGAAGAAGGAGGAAAGAAAGAAAGAAAGAAACTCCATGCCGTTCCTTGCCTTGCCTTGTCTTGCCTAAATTAAATTCTATATCCCCAAGCAAATCTAATGAAAATCCTTGCCTTGCCTTGCTTTGCTTGCCTTGCCTTGCCTTGCCTTGTGTTTTATTGCCTTGCCTTGCCTAAATGAGACTCTATCTCGAAAACAAATAAGAAAGAATATACATGCCTTGCCTTGCCATGCCTAGCATTGCCTTGCCTAAATGAGAATCTATCTCCCCATCCAAATTGAAAGAAAATCCATGCCTTGCCTTGCCTTGCCTTGCTTTGTCTTGCATTACTTCTTTAAATGAGATTATTTGTCTCCAACGAAATATAAAGAAAATCCATGTATTGTGGTGCCTTGCCTTGCCTTGACTTGCCTTGCATTGCCTTGCCTTGCCTTGCTTTACCTAAAGGAGATTCTTTCTACCCAAAATAACTAAGGGAAAACCATGGCTTTCCATGCATTGCCTTGCCTTGTCTTGGGAAAATGCAATCTTTTTCCACAACAAAATCGAAAGAAATCCATGCAATTCCTTGCCTTCCTTGCCTTGCATTTCCTTAACTTGCCTTTCCTAAATGAGACTCTCTGTCCACACCAATAAGAAAGAATATTCATGCATTGTGTTGCCTTGCCTTGCATTGCCTTCCTAAATGAGATTCTATCTCCCCAGCCAAATATAAAGACAATCTATTCCTTGTGGTGCCTTGCCTTCCCTTGCCTTGCCTTGCCTTGAAATCCATGCCATGCCTTGCATTTCCGAAAGGAGATTCCATCTCTCCAATCAAATCTAAAGACACTGCATGCCTTTCCTCGCCTTGCCTTGCCTTTTATTGCCTAAATGACATTCTATCTCCCCATCTAAATTAACAGAAAATCCATGACTTGCCTTGCCTTGCCTTGCCTTGCCTTGCCTTGCCTTGCCTTGCCTTGCCTTGTCTTGCCTTGCCTTTTCTTAAGGAGATTCGATCTCTCTAATCAAATCTTAAGAAACTCTATGCCTTGTTTGCCTTTCCTTGCGTTGTCTTGCCTAAATGAGATTCTATCTCCCCAATCTAATCTAAAGAAAATGCATTCTTTGCCTTGCCTTGTCTTGCATTTCCTTGTCTTTCTTTCCCTAAATGTGATTGTATCTCCCGAAAAAATCTATAGAAAATCAATGACTGTGCTTACATTGCATTGCCTTTCCTTGCCTTGCATTGCCTTGCCTAAATGAGATTTTACCTCTCCAACCAAATCTATAGAAAATCCATGCCTTCCCTTGTCTTGTCTTGCCTTGCCATTCTTTCCCTTCCTTGCCTAAATGATATTCCTTGTATTGAAAAAAATATAAAGAAAATCCATGCCTTGGGCACTTTGCATTTCATTGCCTTTCCTTGCCTTGCCATGCCTTTCCTAACAGAGATACTATCTCCCCAACCAAATCAAAAGAATACGATGCCTTGCCTTGCCTTGCCTTGCCTTGCGTTGCCTTGCCTTGCATTTCCTTCCCTTGCATTGCCTAAATGAGATCTCTCTAACTAACCAATAAGAAAGAATATTCATGCCTTGCCTTGCCTTGCAATGCACTGCCTTTTCTAAATGATATTCTATCTCCCCAACTAAATTAAAAGAAAATCCATGACTTGCCTTAATTTGCCTTGCCTTGCATTTCCATGCCTTGCCCTGCATTTCCTAAAGGAGATTCAATCTCCCCAATGAAATCTAAAGACACTGCATGCCTTTCCTTGCCTTGCCTTGCCTTGTCTTGCCTAAATGATATTCTATCTCACCAACTAAATAAAAAGAAAATCCATGACTTGCCTTAATTTGCCTTGCATTGCCTTGCACTTCATTGCCTTGACATGCCAAAATGAGACTCTCTGTCCCCAACCAATAAGAAAGAATATTCATGCCTTGCCTTGCCTTGCCTTGCCTTTTCTTGCCTAAATGAGATTCTATCCCCCAACCAAATCTAAAGAAAATCCATGCATTCCCTTGCCTTGCCTTGTCTTGCCATTGTGGACCTGCGTTGCTAATGATATTTGTCGTACCCACCAAATATAAACAAAATCCATGCCTTGTGGTTCTTTGCCTTGCCATTCCTTGCCTTGCCTTGCCTTGACTTTCCTAGCAGAGATTCTATCTCCCCATCCAAATCTAAAGCATCCCATGCCTTCCCTTGCCTTGCCTTGCCTTGCCTTGCCTTGGTTTAATGAGATTCTATCTCCCCAACCACATCTAAAGAAAATCCAAGCTGTTCCTTGCCTTTCCTTGCCTAGTCTTGGCTAAATGAGATTCTATCTCCCCCAAAAATGTATAGAAAATACATGACGTTGCTTAAATTGCATTGTATATCCTTTCATAGCCTTGCCTTACCTAAAGAGAATTTATCTCCCAAACCCAATCTATAGAAAATCCATGACTTGCCTTGCATTTCCTTGCGTTGCCTTGTCTAAATAAGACTATCTCTCCCCAACTAATAAGACAGAATATTCATGCCTTGCCTTGCCTTGCATTGCTTTGCCTTGCTAAATGAGATTCTATCTCCCCAACCAAATCTAAAGAAAATCCATGCCTTCTGGAGCTTTGCCTTGCCTTGCCTTGCCATGACTTGCTTTGTGTTTCCTGACAAAGATTCTATCTCCCCAACCAAATCTAAAGAATCCCAGGCCTTCCCTTGCCTTGCCTTGCCTTGCCTTGCCTTGCCTAGCCTTGCCTTGCCTTGCCTGCCTTGCCTTGTCTTGCCTTGCCTTGTGTTTACTAACAGAGATTCTATCTCCCCAACCAAATCTAAAGAAAATGCATGCCTTACCTTGGCTTGCCTTGCATTTCCTTGCCTTGCTTTGCCTAAATGAACTCTCTCTCCCCAAACAATAAGAAAGAATATTCATGCCTTGCCTGGCATTGACTTCCCTAAATGAGATTCTATCTCCCCAACCAAATATAAAGAAAATCTATGCCTTGTTGTGCCTTTACTTCCCTTGCCTTGACTTGCCTTACCTGCCTTGCCTTACCATGTCTTGCCTTGCCTTTCCTAAAAGAGGTTCTATCTCCCCAATTGAATCTGAAGAAACTCCATGCCTTTCCTTGCCTTGCCTTGCCTTGTCTTGCCTAAATTAAATTCTATATCCCCAACCAAATCTAAGGAAAATCCATGCCTGGCCTTGCCTTACCTTGCCTTGCCTTGCCTTGCCTTGCCTTGCATTTTCTTGCCTTCCCTTGACTAAATGACACTCTAACTCCCAAACAAATAAGAAAGAATATACATGCCTTGCCTTGCCATGCCTGGCATTGCCTTGCCTAAATGGGAATCTATCTCCCCATCCAAATCTAAAGAAAATCCATGCTTTCCCTTGCCTTGCCTTGCATTGACTTGCCTTGCCTTGACATGCCTTGCATTCCTAACCTAAAAAAGATTATTTGTCTCCAACCAAATATAAGGAAAATCCATGTATTGTGGTGCCTTGCCTTGACTTGCCTTGCATTGCCTTGCCTTGCCTTGCCTTACCTGAAGGAAATACTATCTACCCAAAAAAACTAAGGAAAAACCATGGTTTTCCATGCATTGCCTTGCCTTGTCTTGGGAAAATGCAATCTTTTTCCACATAAAGAAATCCATGCATTGCCTTGCCTTGCCTTGTCTTGCATTTCCTTACATTGCCTTTCTTAAATGAGACTCTCTGTCCCCACCAATAAGAAATAATATTCATGCATTGTGTTGCCTTGCCTTGCGTTGCCTTCCTAAAAAAGATTCTATCTCCCCAACCAAATCTAAAGAAAATCCATGCCTTGCCTTGGCTTGCCTTGCATTTCCTTGCCTGGCTTTGCTTAAATGAACTCTGTCTCCCCAAAAAATAAGAAAGAATATTCATGCCTTGCCTTGCATTGACTTCCATAAATGAGATTCTATCTCCTCAAACAAATCAAAGAAATTTATGCATTTCCTTCCCTTGCCTTGCTTTTTCTTGCCTAAATTTGATTCTATCTCCCCAACCAAATATAAACAAAATCTATGCCTTGTTGTGCCTTTACTTCCCTTGCATTACCTTCCCTTACCTTGAATTTCCTATATGAGATTCTATCACCCCAACCAAATCTAAAGAAAATCCATGCATTTCCTTGCCTTGCCTTTCCTTATATTGCCTAAATGTGATTCTATCTCCCTAGCCAAATATAAAGACAATCTATGCCTTGTGGTGCCTTGCCTTCCCTTGCCTAGCCTTGCCTTGAAGTTCCATGCCTTGCCTTGCCTTTCCTAAAGGAGATTCCATCTCGCCAATCAAATCTAAAGACACTGCATGACTTTCCCTGCCTTGCCTTGCCTTGCCTTGTCTTGCCTAAATGACATTCTATCTCCCCAACTAAACTAAAAGAAAATACATGACTTGCCTTGTATTACCTTGCCTTGCATTTCCTTGCCTTGCCTTGCCTAAATGTGATTCTTTCTCCCCAATCAAATCTAAAGAAAATCCATGCCTTGTCTTGCCTGGCCTTGTCTTGCCATTCATTACCTGTGTAGAATAATGATATATGTTGTCCCCACCAAATATAAACAAAATCCATGCCTTGTGGTTCTTTGCCTTGCCACTTTTGCCTTGCCTTGCCTTGCCTTTCCTAACAGAGATTCTATCTCCACAACCAAATCTAAAGCATCCCATGCCTTCCCTTGCCTTGCCTTGACTTGAATGCCTTGGCTTAATGAGATTCTATCTCCCCAACCACATCTAAAGAAAATCCAAGCCGTTCCTTGCCTTTCCTTGCCTTGTCTTGCCTAAATGAGATTCTATCTCCCCCAAAAATCTATAGAAAAATACATGACGTTGCTTAAATTGCATGGCCTTGCCTTGCATAAAGAGATTTTTATCTCCCCAACCCAATCTAAAGAAAATCCATGACTTGCCTTGCCTTGCCTTGCCTTGAATTTCCTTGCCTTGCCTTGACTTGCCTAAATGAGACTCTCTACGCCAACCAATAAGAAAGAATATTCATGCCTTGCCTTGCCTTGCATTGCATTGCCTTGCCTAAATGAGATTCCAACCCCCCAACAAAATCTAAAGAAAATCCATGCATTTCCTTGCCTTGCCTTGCCTTGTGTTGCCTAAATGTGATTCTATCTCCCCAGCCAAATATAAAGACAGTCTATGCCTTGTGGTGCCTTGCCTTCCCTTGCCTTGAATTTCCATGCCTTGCCTTGCATTTCTAAAGGAGATTCGATCTCTCCAATCAAATCTAAAGACACTGCATGCCTTTCCTTGCCTTGCCTTGCCTTGCCTAAATGACATTCTATCTCCCCAACTAAATTAAATGAAAACCCATGACTTGCCTTGCCTGGCCTTGCCTTGCCTTGTATTGCCTAAATGACATTCTATCTCCCCATCTAAATTAAAAGAAAATCCATGACTTTCCTTGCATTGCCTTGCCTTGCTTTGCCTTGACTTGCCTTGTCTTTCATTTCCCTGCCTTGCCTTGCATAAATGAGAATCTATCTTCCCAAAAAATCTATAGAAAATCCATGACTGTCCTTACATTGCATTGCCTTTCCTTTCCTTTCCTTGCCTTGCCTAAATGAGATTTTTTCTCCCCAACCAAATCTAAAGAAAATCCATGCCTTGCCTTGCCGTGCCTTGCCTTGCCTTGCATTTCCTTACCTTACCTTGCCTAAATGAGACTCTCTGTCCCCAACCAATAAGAAAGAATATTCATGCCTTGCCTTGCATTGCATTGCATTGCCTTGCCTAAATGAAATTCTATCTCCCCAACCAAATCTAAAGAAAATCCATGCATTCATTGCCTGGCCTTGTCTTGCCATTCTTTACCTGCGTAGACTAATGATATTTGTTGTCCCCACCAAATATAAACAAAATCCATGCCTTGTGGTTCATTGCCTAGCCATTTTTGCCTTGCCTTGCCTTGCCATTCCTAACAGAGATTCTATCTCCCCAACCAAATATAAAGAAAATCTATGCCTTGTTGTGCCTTTCCTTCCCTTGCCTTGCCTTTCCTTACCTGCCTTACCATGTCTTGCCTTGCCTTTCCTAAAGAGGTTCCATCTCCCCAGTCGAATCTAAAGAAACTCCTTGCCGACATCCACAGAAATACTCTGAGCTGAAATCTGGAATCTAGTTGAAGAGAGGGAGGAATGAAGAACGAAGGGGTCTGTACCAGGTTGGAGAAACCCACAGAAACAGTTGGCCTGAAAAAGGGAAAGCACATGGACCCCAGACGCTCTTTGGGAGGCTAGTATGGGACTAATCCAGCCCCCTGACCATGGATGCCAATGGGGAGTCCCCTGCCATTCTGGGAGCCTCTGGAGGTGGACTGGCGTTTTGCCCTGGTGTGTGTGTGGGATTTTGAGAGCCCATCCCACTTGAAGGGATGCACTCTGTCTCTGAACACATGGGGAGGGACCTAGGCCCAGCACAGGAAAATTTGGTGGACTTGGTGGAGCCCCGGTTGGGGGCCCTACCCTGCCTGGGGAGTGGTGGGTGGAGAGGGTAGGGGGTAGGTTGGAGGTGGGGGAGAAAGAATGAGGGTGAGGGGAGGGAGAGGGAGAGGGAGAGAGGAATTACATGTGAAACAAGCCTGTTCCCTAACTTGAATTAGAAGAAGAAGAAGAAGAAGAAGAAGAAGAAGAAGAAGAAGAAGAAAGAAACGTCATGCCTTTCCTTGCCTTGCCTTGCCTTGCCTTGCATTGTCTTGCCTAAATTAAATTCTATATCCCCAAGCAAATCTAATGAAAATCCTTGCCTTGCCTTGCCTTGTCTTGCCTTGCGTTTTATTGCCTTGCCTTGCCTTGCCTAAATGAGACTCTATCTCGAAAACAAATAAGAAAGAATATACATGCCTTGCCTTGCATGCCTTGCATTGCCTTGCCTAAATGAGAATCTCCCATCCAAATCTAAAGAAAATCCATGCCTTGCCTTGTCTTACCTTGCTTTGTCTTGCCATGCCTTGCATTCCTTCTCTAAATGAGATTATTTGTCTCCAACCAAATATAAAGAAAATAAAAGTATTGTGGTGCCTTGCCTTGCCTTGACTTGCCTTGCATTGCCTTGCCTTGCCTTGCTTTACCTAAAGGAGATTCTATCTACCCCAAAAAACTAAGGAAAAACCAAGGCTTTCCATGCATTGCCTTGCCTTGCCTTGGGAAAATGCAATCTTTTTCCACAATGAAATCTAAAGAAACCCATGCATTGCCTTGCCTTGTTTGCTTTGCATTTCCTTAAATTGCCTTTCCTAAATGAGACTCTCTGTCCCAACCAATAAGAAAGAATATTCATGCATTGTGTTGCCTTGCCTTGCATTGCCTTCCTAAATGAGATTCTATCTCCCCAAACAAATCTAAAGAAAATCCATGCATTTCCTTGCCTTGCCTTGCCTTGTATTGCCTAAATGTGATTCTATCTCTCCAGCCAAATATAAAGACAATCTATGCCTTGTGGTGCCTTGCCTTCCCTTACCTTGCCTTGCCTTGCATTTCTAAAGGAGATTCCATCTCTCCAATCAAATCTAAAGACACTGCATGCCTTTCCTTTCCTTGCCTTGCCTTGCCTTGTCTTTCCTAAATGATATTCTATCTCCCCAACTAAATTAAATGAAAATCCATGACTTGCCTTGCCTTCCCTTGCCTTGCCTTGCCTTGCCTTGTATTGCCTAAATGACATTCTATCTCCCCATCTAAGTTAAAAGAAAACCCATGACTTGCCTTGCATTGCCTTGCCTTGCCTTGCTTTGCCTTGCCTTGCCTTGCCTTGCCTTTCATTTCCCTGCCTTGCCTTGCCTAAATGAGAATCTATCTTCCCAAAAATATCTATAGAAAATCCATGACTGTACTTACATTGCATTGCCTTTCCTTTCCTTTCCTTGCCTTGCCTTGCCTAAATGAGATTCTATCTCCCCAACCAAATCTAAAGAAAATCCATGCCTTGCCTTGCCGTGCCTTGCCTTGCCTTGCCTTGCTTTTCCTTTCCTTGCCTTGCCTTGCATTTCCTTGCCTTGCCTTGCCTAAATGAGACTCTCTGTCCCCAACCAATAAGAAAGAATATTCATGCCTTGCCTTGCCTTGCATTGCATTGCCTTGCCTAAATGAGATTCTATCTCCGCAACCAAATCTAAAGAAAACCCATGCCTTACTTGCCTGGCCTAGTCTTGCCATTCTTTACCTGCATTGACTAATGATATTTGTTGTCCCCACCAAATATAAACAAAATCCATGCCTTGTGGTTCTTTGCCTTTCCCCTTTTGCCTTGCCTTGCCTTGCCTTTCCTAACAGAGATTCTATCTCCCCAACCAAATATAATGCATCCCATGCCTTCCCTTCCCTTGCCTTGCCTTGCCTTGGCTTAATGAGATTCTATCTCCCCAACCACATCTAAAGAAAATCCAAGCTGTTCCTAGCCTTTCCTTGCCTTGTCTTTCCTAAATGAGATTCTATCTCCCCCAAAATCTATAGAAAAATACATGACGTTGCTTAAATTGCATGGCCTTGCCTTGCCTAAAGAGAATTTATCTCCCCAACCCAATCTAAAGAAAATCATGACTTGCCTTGCCTCGCCTTGCATTTCCTGCCTTGCCTTTTCTAAATGAGACTCTCTCTCCCCAACTAATGAGACAGAGTATTCATGCCTTGCCTTGCCTTGCATTGCCTTGCTAACTGAGATACTATCTCCCCAACCAAATCTAAAGAAAATTCATGCCTTCGGGAGCATTGCCTTGCCTTGCCTTGCCTTGTCTTGCCTAAATAACATTCTAACTCCACAACTAAATTAAAAGTAAATCCATGCCTTGCCTTGCCTTGCCTTGCCTTGCTTTGCTTGCCTTGCCTTGCCTTGGATTTCCGTGCCTTGCCTTGCCTAAATGAGACTGTATGTTCCCAAAAAAATCTACAAAAAATCCATGACTGTCCTTACATTGCATTGCCTTTCCTTTCCTTGTCTTGCCTTCCCTTGACTTGCCTAAATGAGATTTTTTTCTCCCCAACCAAATCTAAAGAAAATCCATGCCTTGCCTTGCCTTCCCTTGCCTTGAATTTTCTTGCCTTGCCTTGCCTAAATGAGACTCTCTGTCCCCAAACAATAAGAAAGAATATTCATGCCTTGCCTTGCATTGACTTCCCTAAATGAGATTCTATCTCCCCAACAAATCAAAGAAATTTATGCATTTCCTTGCCTTGCCTTGCCTTGCCTTTCCTAACAGAGATTCTATCTTCCCAACCAAATATAAAGAAAATCTGTGCCTTGTTGTGCCTTTCCTTCCCTTGCCTTGCCTTGCATTACCATGTCCTGCCTTGCCTTTCCTCAAAGAGGTTCTATGTCCCCAATTGAATGTAAAGAAACTCCATGCCTTTCCTTACCTTGCCTTGCCTTGTCTTGCCTAAATTAGATTCTATATCCCCAACCAAATCTAAGGGAAAATCCATGCCTTGCCTTGCCTTTCCTTGCCTTGCCTTGCCTTGGCTTGCCTTGCGTTTTTTTGCCTTGCCTTGCCTTGCCTAAATGAGAGTCTATCTCGAAAACAAATAAGAAAGAATACACATGCATTGCCTTGCCATCCCTTGCATTGTCTTGCCTAAAAGAGAATCTACCTCCCCATCCAAATCTAAAGAAAATCCATGCCTTCCCTGCCTTGCCTTGCCTTGCCATGCATTGCATTCCTAACCTAAATAAGATTATTTGTCTCCAACCAAATATAAAGAAAATCCATGTATTGCGGTGCCTTGCCTTGCCTTGCCTTGCCTTGCCTTGCCTTGCCTTGCATTGCCTTGCCTTGCCTTGCATTTCCGTGCCTTGCCTTGCCTATGTGAGACTCTATCTTCCCAATAAATCTATAGAAAATCCATGACTGTCCTTACATTGCATTCCCTTTCCTTTCCTTGCCTTTCCTTGCATTGTCTAAATGAGATTTTATCTCCCCAACCAAATCTAAAGAAAATCCATGGCTTGCCTTGCCTTGCCTTGCCTTGCCTTGCCTTGCCTTGCATTTCCTTGCCTTGCCTTGCCTAAATTAGACTCTCTCTCCCCAACCAATAAGAAATAATATTCATGCCTTGCCTTGCATTGCATTGCATTGCATTGCCTAAATGAGATTCTATCGCCCCAATCAAATCTAAAGAAAATCCATGCCTTCCCTTGCCTTGCCTGGCCTTCCCATTCTTTGCCTTCCTTGCCTAAATGATATTTGTCGTCTCCAACCAAATACAAAGAAAATCCATGCCTCTGGAGCTTTGCATTGCCTTGCCTTGCCTTGCCTTGCCATGCCTTGCCTTTATTAACAGAGATTCTATCTCCCGAACCAAATCTAAAGAATCCCATATCTTGCCGTGCCTTCCCTTGCATAAATGAGATTCATTCTCCCCTACCAAATCTAAAGAAAATCCATGGCTTGCCTTGCCTTGCTTTGCCATGCCTTGCCTTTACTAACAGAGATGCTATCTCCTCAACCAAATCTAAAGAATCCCATGCCTGCCATGCCTTGCCTTGCATAAATGAGATTCAATCTCTGCAACCAAATAGAAAGAAAATCCATGCCTTTCCTTGACTTGCCTTGCCTTGCCTTGCCTTGTGTCGCCTAAATGAGATTCTATCTCCCTAACCAAATCTAAAGAAAATCCAATCTTTGCCTTGCCTTCCCTTGCCTTGCCTTGCCCTGCCTAGCCTTGCCTTGCCTTGCCTTGACTTGCGTTGCCTTGCCTCGACTTTCCTAGCCTAAATGAGATTCCATCTCAACAAAAATCTATCGAAAATCCATGACCTTCCTTACATTCCATTGCCTACCCTTGCCTTGCCTTGCCTAAATGAGATTTTGTCTCCCCAACCTAATCCAAACAAAATCCATGCCTTGCCTTGTCTTGCATTTCCTTACCTTGCATTGCTAAATGACAATCTCTCTGTCTACTAATAAGAAAGAATATTCATGCTTTGCGTTGCCTTGCCTTGCATTGCCTTGCCTAAATGAGATTCTATATCCCCAACCAAATCAAAAAAATAATCCATGCCTTATCTTGCCTTGCCTTGCCTTGCATTTCTTTGCCTTCCTTGCCTAAATGATAATCGTTTTACCTAAACAAATATAAAGAAAAACCATGCCTTCTGGATCCTTGCCTTGCCTTGCCTTGCCTTGCCTTGCCTTGCCTAAATGAGATTTTTTCTCCCCAAGCAAATCTAAAGAAAATCCATACCTTGCCTTGCCTTGCCTTTCATTTCCTTGCCTTGCCATGCCTAAATGAACTCACTCTCCCCAAACAATAAGAAAGAATATTCATGCCTTGCCTTGCTTTGCCTTGCATTGCCTTGCTAAATGAGATTCTATCTCCCAAACAAAATCAAATGATATTTAAGCATTTCAGTGCCTTGCCTTGCCTTTTCTTGCCTAAATGAGATTCTATTTCCCAAACCAAATATAAAGAAAATCTAGGACTTGTTGTGCCTTTCCTTCCCTTGCCTTGCCTTGCCTTTCCTTGCCTTCCCCTGCCTTGCCTTGGCTTTCCTAAAAGAGGTTCTATCTCCCCAATCGAATCTAAATAAACTCCATGCCATTCCTTGCATTGCCTTTACTTGTCTATATCCCCAACCAAATCTAATGAAAGTCCATCCCTTATCTTGCCTTGCCTTGCCTTTCCTTTCCTTTCCTTTTCTTGCCTAAATGAGATTCTATCTCCCCAACCGAATATAAAGAAAATCTATGCCTTGTGGTGCCTTGCCTGCCCTTGCCTGGCCTTTCCTTGCCTTAGCATCCTTGCCTTGCCTTTCCAAAAAGAGGTTCTACCTCCCCAATCAAATCTAAAGGAACTACATGCCTTTCCTTGCCTTCCCTTGCCTTATCATGCCTAAATGAGATTCCATCTTCCCAACCAAATATAAAGAAAATCCATGCTTTGTGGTGCCTTGCCTTGCCTTGCCTTGCCTTGACTTTCCTTGCCTTGCCTTGCCTTGCCTTTCCTAAAGGAGATTCTATCTATCCAACCAAATCTGAAGAAAATCCATGCCTTTCCATGCCTTCCCTTGCCTTGCCTTGCCTTTACTAACAGAGATTCTATCTCCCCAACCAAATCTAAACATAATCCATGCCTTGCCTTGCCTTGCCTTGCATTTCCTTACCTTGCGTTGCATTAATGAGACACTCGCTCCACACCAATAAGAAAGAATATTCATGCCTTGCATTGCCTTGCCTAAATGATATTCTATCTCCCCAACCATATCAAAAGAAAATCCATACCTTGCATTGCCTTGCTTTGCCTTGCCTTGCCTTGCCTTGCATTTCCGTGCCTTGCCTTGCCTATGTGAGACTCTATCTTCCCAATAAATCTATAGAAAATCCATGACTGTCCTTACATTGCATTGCCTTTCCTTTCCTCGCCTTGCCTTGCATTGCCTAAATGAGATTTTATCTCCCCAACCAAATCTAAAGAAAATCCATGGCTTGCCTTGCCTTGCCTTGCCTTGCCTTGCATTGCCTTGCCTTGCCTTGCCTAAATGAGACTCTCTCTCCCCAACCAATAAGAAAGAATATTCATGCCTTGCCTTGCCTTGCCTTGCATTGCCTTGCCTAAATGAGATTCTATCACCCCAATCAAATCTAAAGAAAATCCTTTCCTTCCCTTGCCTTGCCTTCCCTCCCATTCTTTGCCTTCCTTGCCTAAATGATATTCGTGGTCTCCATCCAAATATAAAGAAAATCCATGCCTCTGGAGCTTTGCATTGCCTTGCCTTGCCTTGCCTTGCCATGCCTTTCCTTTATTAACAGAGATTCTATCTCCTGAACCAAATCTAAAGAATCCCATATCTTGCCATGCCTTGCCTTGCATAAATGAGATTCATTCTCCGCAACCAAATCAAAAGAAATTCCATGGCTTTCCTTGCCTTGCCTTGCCTTGTATTGCCTAAATGAGATTCTATCTCCCCAACCAAATCTAAAGAAAATCCAAGCTTTGCCTTGCCTTGCCTTGCCCTGCCTAGCTTTGCCTTGCCTTTCCTTGCCTTGCCTTGCCTTGCCTTGCATTGCCTAAATGAGATTTTATCTCCCAAACCAAATCTAAAGAAAATCCATGGCTTGCCTTGCCTTGCCTTGCCATGCCTTGCCTTTACTAACAGAGGTTCTATCTCCTCAACCAAATCTAAAGAATCCCATGCCTGCCATGCCTTGCCTTGCATAAATGAGATTCAATCTCTGCAACCAAATAGAAAGAAAATCCATGCCTTTCCTTGCCTTGCCTTGCCTTGTGTCGCCTAAATGAGATTCTATCTCCCTAACCAAATCTAAAGAAAATCCATGCTTTGCCTTGCCTTGCCCTGCCTACCCTTGCCTTGCCTTGCCTTGAGTTGTGTTGCCTTGCCTCGGCTTTCCTAGCCTAAATGAGATTCCATCTCAACAAAAATCTTTCGAAAATCCATGACCTTCCTTACATTCCATTGCCTACCCTTGCCTTGCCTTGCCTTGCCTAAATGAGATTTTATCTCCCCAACCTAATCCAAACAAAATCCATGCCTTGCCTTGTCTTGCATTTCCTTACCTTGCATTGCTAAATGACAAACTCTCTGTCTACTAATAAGAAAGAATATTCATGCTTTGTGTTTCCTTGCCTTGCCTTGCCTTGCATTGCCTAAATGAGATTTTATCTCCCCACCCAAATCTAAGGAAAATCCATGGCTTGCCTTGCCTTGCCTTGCCTCGCCTTGCCTTGCCTTGCCTTGCATTTCTTTGCCTTGCATTGCCTTGCCTAAATGAGATTCTATTGCCCCAATCAAATCTAAAGAAAATCCATGCCTTCCCTTGCCTTGCCTGGCCTTGCATTACTTTGTCTTGCCATGCCTAGCCTTCCTTGCCTAAATGAGATTCTTTGTCCTCAACAAATTATAAAGAAAACCCATACCTCGTGGTACATTGCCTTTCCTTGACTTGCCTTGCCTTGCCTTTCCTTTTCTAAAGGACATTCGGTCTACCCAACTAAATCTAAGGAAAATCCATGCCTTTCCATGCATTGCCTTGCCTTGTCTTGCCTAAATGAGATTCTATCTCCCCAACCAAATCTAAAGAAAATCCATGCCTTGCCTTGACTTGTATTGCCTTGCCTAGCCTTGCCTTGCTGTGGGGTGCTAGGCTTTCCTGCCACTGGAGGTCCCTCAAGGCCAGGCTACCGGGACACAGGGCATAGGGCGCTGGCGCCCGCGGTGAGCTCCGCCACACAGTAGGGAGCCGCCCGCGCTCCCACAGCATGCAGCAAATGGCTCCAGGGTGAGCTGGGGCCCCGGTCTCTGCAGGCACAGAAGATCTCAGCATCTTCCTCGCCAGGGACCGGTTCTGTTCCACTGAGATCGCAGCCAGGACCCGCAGGGGCGGGGGCCCCGGGGCAGCACTCGGTGAGGCAGGGCCATCGTGCTCTGTGTCCAGCTTCAGCATCTCACCAATCTTGGCGATGAGCTGGTCCACATCGGTCAAGTTGCCCAGAGTCACAGCCTGCTGCAGCAGGAGGAAGCTGTCGTCCTTGTCCTCCCCCTCTGCCTCAAAGCCGGCTTCCTTCTCTGCCCTCTGGCACGGCATGGTCCTCTGCCTGGGACCCCTCGGCTGTGGGGGCATTGCTGGCGACCTGGCTGTATGCAGGCTTGGTGGGTGGCTGCTAGGGCAAGAGAATCACAGAGGCTGGGGCCAAGCCGGGCCAGAGATGAAGAAGCCTTGGGCCATGACACTTCCAACCTAGGGAGGCTGCAGGATGTTTACAACCAGTAATTAGCAAAAGAATGTTAACAGGAGTGGTGGACAGTTACCTCCCCTTCTCTGAGTGCAAGCTGTCAGGTGCCAGCCATGGCACTCCTGTTTTAATGAATTAAATTTTGCCTTACCTGTAGAAATTCCCTTTTCAGGGGCCAAGTTCTTAAACTATGCAGATATATATGTGCAATCCTGTTTCATACAGTTCAGTCCGCTCAGAGGTTTGAGGTACAGGCCATTGGCTGTAGCTCCATGACTCAACTTACAGAACTCAGTAGCTAACATTTTAGACATGACAAAATTCATACAATGTCTTATTAGTGACAGCATCCCTACTAGGAAAGAGCCTACATTGTTTGAAAGTCAGTATAGCTAAGCATACTTTCATTTATTTTTATCTGTTTCAGAAACTCAATTATTGACAACATTTTTACATTTTCCTTTCTTTAAGTGCATAATGGCGATAATCCCTTTGTTTCTATTTTGTCTATTGTTTCATGCTTAAGAATTTCATTTCATTTTTATCTTCAGTGGTGTTTATTTACTTATTTATATGTATCAGTTTAGAGCAATGGTTCTCAACCTGTGAGTTCACAGCTCCCTTTGGGTGAATCAAATGACTCTATCACAGGACTGGCCTAAAATCACAGAAACACACATATTTTTATTATAATTAGTACCAACAAAATTATAGTTATAAAGTAGCACTGAAAACAATTTTACAGTTTTTGAGGGGTGACCTCATCATGAGGAACTGAATTAAAGTGTCACAGTATTAGGAAGGTTGAGAACCACTGCTTTTGGTCAATGTATCCCATAGCTCAAGCTTGCCTCACACTACGTAATTGAGAATTACTTTAAACACCTAATCCTGCTTCTCCTGCTCATTACTGGAAAGACAGTCATGCAATTCGTTTTGGTTGGGCCTTGACTTTTCTCTGGGAAGGAAATAACAAGTAAATGAATATCCTCCAATTTCTCAAGATTTTATTGTGAATTTACAAATGAAGGAGGAGCCCGTGTAAGAATTTCATTCACCAACTGCAAAGCAGGTGTAGTTATAGAACAGAAAGGGAGGGACAGGAAGAGAGATTTCCTTCTGTGACAGTAGTTGACATTTACCATGTGGAGTCAGGTAATCAATATTAGATGTTCATAAATGTCCTGAATTCCATTTCTCAGTTTCATGGATCAGGCAAACAAGAATCTAGATAAACTTACCATGAAACCAAATTCCTGTACATTTCAATCTAAGAAAAAGAACTGGATAAAATGGTCTTGCACTGCCTAACAGAATTGTTTTTTTTCCAGGTTTAAGATGATAACCCTGAGAAAAATGGTGTGAGTAGTACTGCATGTGCTCTGATACAAATCCTCAGTCTCTGGAGCACAGGATCATAATGCCTGTTTCAACTTTTAAATATAACTTTTGGGGGTTATATATACATAATATCCACTATCATTTTCTCTGTCTTCAAGACATTTTTATAACCCCTTCCTTGTGTTCTCATCCAGGGCTTCTTCTTCTTCTTCTTCTTCTTCTTCTTCTTCTTCTTCTTCTTCTTCTTCTTCTTCTTCTTCTTCTTCTTCTTCTTCTTCTTCTTCTTCTTCTTCTTCTTCCTCTTCTTCCTCTTCTTCTTCTTCTTCTTCTTCTTCTTCTTCTTCTTCTTCTTCTTCTTCTTCTTCTTCTTCTTCTTCTTCTTCTTCTTCTTCTTCTTCTTCTTCTTCTTCTTCTTCTTCTTCTTCTTGTTTAACAACAGATGCTGTTTGAATGTGCTCTGTGTTTGGTTGCAGGACTTCCCAGCTTTGAAGCAAAGGGTTGTCAGTGCTGAACATTGAGAATGTAATTGAATGTGCACACACAGCAACCTGTGCCATGGAAGAGGAACAGGATGTGCTTTGCCAGATTGGACGGTTTTACTAAATTACTAATTTCCCACATCAGGACCATAACTGACTATAGTGTGGAAGGGCAAAGCTGGGAGTGCCTGTGTGATCTGAGTAATTTGATCTCTGCTCATTCAGTAGGGTGACTGCTAAAATACTGAAGGCCAGCAGGGTAGTCTTAACTAAGGATGAACTTTTGGAAGGCTTATCCATCAGGAGCACCAGTGGAGGGTAGCTTACAGGTTCCTTCCAGGATTCACCTCTTGTTCTGCTGTGGAGAGCTGTAAGGAAGACCACAAGCCATGCCATGGTGAGTGTGTGGGCCTGTGTCCCCAGATCAAGAAGAGCAGATTGGCTGAGCTATAGAATCTGAACTGCTTGGGCTGAGATGGACCATGAGCCACATTGAAATTCTGCTGGTCCCTGTGTTGAGCTGGGCAGTGGCCCTTGGTGTGGGGGACCCCTGGGAGTCTGCTTTTCTTCTCTTATCTAGGGTTGATCAGCAGTACACCTGGGGAGCTACTGGCTGACTCAGAGCTAGGTGCTATTTCCTATTTTCCCTCCTCTTAAAAGGCCTGTTTACAAATATGCAGATTATCTGCATATTGCCAGGGGCTAAAGAGCTTGGAATTTGATCTGAGTTACTTCCTAGGTAGCTGCTGATGCTATAGAAGTCAACACCACTCTAAATAATAATGACATTTTTCTTTCAAGAGTGACCAGTTTTTTGTCTTTATTAATCATCATATCCCTTGCTGGAACCTGTAAGAAGTAGTAGCACTGGATGCTACACAGTGGAGGTGCTCACCAAGATTAAGAAAGAAGGGAATACACACTGATGGATCACCAGTGGATTTGCTGTCCAGCGTCAAGGTCAAGGTAGGAGTGGGTGTATCGATTTGGCTGCCTCAAAACCTGAGAGAGTTAGGCTGGTAAGGTACTGTAAGTGTACCACAGCACTTGAAGGAGCTGGATTGAAATAGAGAAGCACTGTCTCAAAAAGAATTTAAAAAGGAAAATATAGAAAAATAGAAAAAGAAAATATATATAAAATAGAAAAATGAGAAAAATCTAGGAATAGGAAATAAAACTGTCATGCATGGGTTTATTGGGATTTGTTTAGATATCAGACCAACAGAAACTTCAGTTAAAAATATATTATTCCTTCAGAGAGAGCAAGGCATGGGGAGGAGGAAATACACTGAGCCTTCTAGATGTTGCTTTGGACATGGTCAGGAAGGGCACTGAGTCAGAGAGAATACCAACAGAAAAGAAAATAGAGAAGCAGTTTTGTGCCCCCGATGCTGGAGAGGGAAACAGCCACAGATGATCTACAGCGGGTCAGAGGGGAGAATGCTAGGGAAAGATCAATGTCAAAACTTAGATAACTTGCAGCCTTGGGAGATGTAGCTGTGGCTGACTCCAGTCAAATGTATAAAAATGCTATTGATAAAGCCAGTCAGAAACGGTGCTTAAGGCCTTATGGAGAAAGAAAGGCAATGTAGGTAAATTTGGATCTGTTCAAATTTTGGATGCTCATAATTCAAGAATTGACTATAACTGCTGTGTTACCAGAGATTTCAATTAGGGATTTTTCAGTTCAACAAACTGATCATAATCTAGGCAAAATGAGAAATGTGAGATGTATGCAAGTTGTGAATGTTTGGTGTGGCCACACATGAATATTTGATATATGTAAGATTGTGAATGCATGAATGCTGACACAAGGAACTGCTTAAAGTGCCTTGGATATGGTTTGTCTCAGATATAGTAAAATAGCTACCAAAATTGCTTTAATTATAGTCAGTAAGAACATCCAATTGGTCAGTCAATGTCTTTACAGGAGAGCTTGATTTGAATGTCAAGATTCAGTTGGTGGAAAAATAAAAGAAGCCCATATCATTGATTGAGGGGCAGTGGAAATCTATGGATGATTATATGAAATTTAGAAAACGAGAAGATATTGAAATCATCCTAAATTTTTATAGTTGTAAAGAAAAATCTAGAAAGTAAATGTTGATGCATGATTTGATAAAGGTTTTTGAAAAAAAAGACTCAGGAGACAGCTGCCTGTTAAAACCATTAATTGATTTCAAAGAAAATTGATAATCAGTTTCCAAATCTTAGGCTGTTGCAATTTATGCTAATACATCCTTTCAGATTCCCAAAATAGTAAGGAGCAGTCCCATGAAAATACTATGTCAATATTTACTATTGGTTCTTCTAATAGAAGAGCAGCTTATGTTATTATTAGTAAAAATATACAGGAGAGACGGCCCCAACCACAGCTCAGAGAATGAAGTTATGTGCTGTTGCAATGGTCGCTCAGCATTTAATAATATGATTCATTTAATCTATGTAATAAGAATCATTATGTTTTTATGGCTCTTTAAATTGTGAAGACAATTCTATACATAGAGGATCAGATTTAAAATGTTATTTGGACAAATTAAATATGCTTTTCACCTAAAAAATTGCTATATTTTATGGGTCACATTGGGAGCTGTTCAGGCCTTTCCCCTGCCTACTGGCTAAAGGGATGGAGTTAACAGATTGATTAATGAAAATGGTAGATTTTTCTCAGCCTCATAATTTTCGTCATTAATAACAAAATCTAAATATACAATTTGGTTTAGTTAGAGATTCTGCTCCTCAAAATTGCCAAACAATGAGATGTACCCACAATATTTATCTGTAATTAATTTAGGTATGAACCCATTAGTCCTAGAAGCAATGGGGTCAAGCCTCCTGTGTAGGGTGTGCTTAAAGAGCAAGGCAGGAAAGGAGATTGGGAAGAATTTACAGGGTGACCCCTTGCCTGTGTCAGACAAACCCCAGCTACAGAGGGCACATGGAGACAGGAGAGGATTGGGACTATTTTTGTTTTGTTTTGTTTTGTTTTTCGAGACACGGCTTCTCTGTGTAGCTTTGGAGCCTATCCTGGCACTCGCTCTGGAGACCAGGCTGGCCTCGAACTCACAGAGATCCACCTGCTTCTGCCTCCTGAGTGCTGGGATTAAAGGTGTGGGCCACCAACGCCCGGCTGGATTGGGACATTTTGGGCGATTGTACCCAAAGCTTCCCATATCTCCAATACCTATCACCTAGAAAAATGAAGAACCTGTTTGGGTAGAATAATGGCTCCAGTCTAAAATAAAATTGGAGGCTGCTCATGCCCTGGTTCAGAAACAACTCAATGCCGGTCACATTGTTCCTTCTACTTCTCCCTGGAATACCCCAATATTTGGTTTTAAGAAAAAAATAGGTAATTGAGGCTGTTAGAATACTTGCGACAGGTCAATAAGACCATGTTGCCCATGGGTGCCACTCAGGCAGGGATGCCAGCCCCTGTGGCCATCCCCAAAAATATCATTAACTTGTGATAGATTTAAGGGATTGTATTTTCAATATTCCTCTGCACCCGGCTGATTGTCAGCATTTTGCTTTCAGGGTCTCATCTCTAAATTTAAGACAGCCTTATAAAAGGTATCAATGGGTAGATTTGCCTCTAACAAGGATAATAGCCCTACCATGTGTCAAGTTTCAATGAGTTTTGTCTGGATTTTGTAATTACCCCAAAACTGGCCTTCCTCACAATCCAAGGGCAGGCTATTGTGGAATGAGTACATCACACTTTAAAAGCTTATTTGGCTATGTAAGGGGGACCTTGAGTGTGGCCTTGGCTCCCCTCACACGACTTATTTAAATTTTAAATTTTGTAATAGGGCATAATTCTAACAACTCTGCAGTAAGTCGTCCTTGGCAGTCCTCTGTTCAGAAAACCCTCTGGTTAAATGTATAGATCTTCCCTGGAGTCTTTGGAGAGGGCCAGATCCGGTTTTGGTGTGGGCTGGTGGGTCTATTTGCATTTTTCCACAGAATTGTGAATCTCCAGTGTGGATCCTGGAGTGTTGTGTATTCCTGGTTCCTGCTGATTTGTTCAGCCTTCTAATGAGCCATTGGATGCTAATGAGAAATCTGCCAGCCTTGGTGGTGATGGATTCTTAGCAACAGGTGTAACCATTTATGGACAGCTCCAAACTTAACCTGGGAAAGGCAGCCAACAGTAAGAATTTATGGAACAAATTTCCTAGTCTTTGGCCATGTCTGCTTAGTAAAGCTGGAAGCCAAGCCAACCTTTTCCCACATGTTCCTCTGCTGGCCTTATGCCTGCTTAAAATACAGTCTCTTTGGTTGTCCAAGGGGTTAATTTAACTCACAAGGTGTGCTCCTACACTCTTTGATATGCTAAGTAACGCTCCTTCTGGAGAAACATTTAAGTGTTTCCTCCAAATTTACCACTTGTTGAAGCTGCAGGGATGATGGGATTGCAGCCTCAATTTTCATAGTACAAGTCATAACAATGGGATCCCTGGAGAAGACCAGCTTTTCCTTACTGACATGGGAGAGATCTTGACCTTGGGACTTTAGAAGTGGCTGCAATTGCAGCCACCAGGGAGTTTCTGGCTTAGCTGCCCCTCAGGCACTTAACACAGCAAGCATACTGCATAGTTCTCAGGGGAGTTTCCATCTGCTTTAAGATCCTAAGAATTATATTTATTCTCTAGTCTGAATGGGCACTTTAAATTTTAATTGTGTAACTTTTCTAGATTTCTCAATTGGCTAATAAAAATTATTTAGACTTGGGATCAGGGTGCCTCCTCTTTAGGGAGACGCCAGTCTTTTGGAACTCATACTAAAGGTCACTTCAGGTATGAAAAGGGATCACTAGACCACAGGATTAGATTTCTGGGCAGCTTCCTTTTAGCCCTAGTCTGCCTGTGACACAAAAAAACAGCAAGTCAAGAGCCATTTGTGGAAAAGCAAATCAGGCTTTCCTTGATAGCAAACTACCCCTCAGTGCATGTCTAGCTGAGTTGCAGGACAAATGAGTTATCAATGATGGGTTATTTTCAAGGGATATCTGTTTACCTAAGACAGAAGATCTGCACAGGCCAGGCAGGCTTTTCTATGATGGGCACGATAGATGTGGAAGTCCTGGAAATACTAAGACAGATACTAATTTCTATTTTTATATGTTTAAGGGGTGACCAGTAGGGTACCTCTGGGAGTGTGCTTTTCTCCTCATATGTAGGGTTGATCTGCATTACCCTGGGGGAGCTACTGGCTGCCTCAGAGCTAGGTGCTATTTCCTATTTTCCCTCCTGACAAAAAGACCTGTGTACAAATATGCAGATTATCTGCATATTGCCAGAGGCTTAAGAACTTGGACTTTGATCTCAGTTACTTCCTAGGGTCCTGCTGAGGGTATAGATGTAACCACCCTCTAAATAAAATTGGCATTCTTCTTTCAACAATGACTGGCTCTTTTGTCTTTATTAATCCACAGATCCCTCCCTCCAACCTGAAAGAAGTATTAGGGCTGGACCCTACACCTTGGGCTCTGAGATGTGTTGAGTGTGGGTTCCCTGGGGAAGGAGAGGCTCTGCTTTCCCTGCATGAGAGACTATGAGCTGGTAATATCACTGTCCAGTGATACAGGCGTTGCTTTTGTTGTGCAGTGGGAAGACAAATTTGAAAACTGAAGGTCTGGATTCTAGAAGTCTGGATATTACACTCCACTTTCAGGTTTGTCTTAGAAATGTTAGAGATAGTTTAGAAACTGCTAGGAGGGCATGGGAATCATCCTTCAGCAATACATGATCAGAGTGTTTTCAACACTGACAACTACTGACAGCCACCATCATGTGATTCAAGTGAAGTTCAGTCCCAGGGCATAAAAGTATTTTGTGCAATGTAGAGGTATTTCAGGTGACCATAGTATTTTGCAGGTGAATAGGGAAGATGCCACATCTTGTGACTTCATCCATTCAACTGGAAGCAGTCATCCACTTTTTCTTCACATTGTCTTTTGATTGGACATCACTTGGGCTGGGTTGGCCTGAACCTACAAGGGGGCACAAGGGGCTGTAGAGTCATAGAAGGCTCTGTAGGAGATGGCTTACATTTATTGGTAGAGCCCCAGACCATGGGGCCTCTCTGGAAGAAATATCAGTTGCTGGAGTGTCAGAAAATTAACTGTTTAGGGGTCACTTTTTTGTTGGAGTTGTGAAATCTGTCTTTATTTAATTTCTGTACACATGGAATCATAGGTAACTGTGTTTGGCTGAGATTCCTTTGGTCTTTTGGATAAAAGCTCCTACTTTTGTTCTTGGCTTTTTCTCTCCATTCTCTATTCTGTTACAAATATTGTAGGCATTCTTTATTATTGTTGCTTCCCTGTAAATGTAGAAGTCATATTGTATCAAGGTGTGTACTGTATTTCCTTTCTTTATTTTGGTTTTTTGAGACAGAGTTTCTCTGTGGCTTAGAAGGCTGTCCTGGAACTAGTTCTTGTAGACAGGGCTGCTCTCTGAGTCATAGAGATCCACCTGCCTGTGCCTCCCAAGTGCTGATATTAAAGGCATGACACACCACAACCTGAATATATATATATATATATATATATATATATATATATATATATAGAGAGAGAGAGAGAGAGAGAGAGAGAGAGAGAGCAATCTGAAATGTTTTCACTTTGTATGTAGCTTTGGAATCATCGTTTCTCTTAGAAATAGTTGGGCATTGTATTTGGATTGTATTCATTTTATGTTGCAAATTAACCATAAACAACATCTTAATTTTGATGCAACATATTCCTTAGGATAATTTATATACTTTATATATTGATGTGTTGTTGTTAATCAGTGGATAAACCTGTTATTGGGCTTGGCAGGTGGCTCATCACATATTCTTCTTGGGGATGACCTGAGTTCAGATCCCAACACACCAAACAGGAGGTTCAAATCTACCTGCTGCTCCCGGTTCAGGGCATCTGACAGGCTGTTTTCTGTTGTGTCACCTGTACACACAGAAAACATTCTCTGTCTTATTTTTTTTTTGTTGTTGTTGTTGTTGTTTTTTTTTTTTTTTAGTTTTTCGAGACAGGGTTTCTCTTTGGCTTTGGAGGGTGTCCTGGAACTAGCTCTTGTATACCAGGCTGGTCTTGAACTCATAGACATCCTCCTGCCTCTGCCTCCTGAGTGCTGGGATTAAAGGCATGCACCACCACTGCCTGGCGAAAACATTCTGTTGAACAAACTAACAAACACATACAAAACATGGATAACATTGCTTCCCATTTTTTTTCTTATAAAGCAACTAGAACAAAAGAACTTGTTTTAGGTGTATAACAGAAATCAAACATTGTTTCCTTAAAAATCTCTTCTCTAGTATTTGGTTTGGATAAGGTTTCCTTTCCTCATCTTGATGCATAAGGCAATCATCAATCATAGGAAATTGATCCTAACTTTTGTGAGCAAGAAGGTAGACATGCATAACTAGTATAACATTTTAGTATGCTGCAGGTCATTACACAAGGTTCACACTGTGAATTCCCAATTATGGTCCTAAGCCTATCCTGCCAGGGCTGCTCATCTGTGCAATGTATCTTAGCTGAAGTTCAGGTCCAGCCTCCAACAGAAGTTTCTGTTTCATGGGTTATCATCCTGGGGGAGATGCTCTATTCCCATGGACAATCAAGGTGAAGTTTCTTCACATGTCTAGAGGACAACATTGCTCTTGCTCTCTGTTTTTGTACTGTGCAGTGATGTTATTTGTATCGAGGACTATGTCTGGATATTTGGACTGAGAGACAACACTGACCTCTGGTTATAAGATACAGCCTTGGGTGGAGTGAGGTTCATGGCTAAGCAGTTTTTACATGTCTAAAAGGTCTTTTTCGTATCTAATGACATGATCATCTGTTTTTTATTTTTCAGTTGGTTTATATTACCAATTTTACTTTGTAGAAACATCCCTGCATCTCAGGGATAAAGCCTACTTTATCAGGGTGGAAGGATATCTTTCATGTGTTCTTGGATTCCTTTGGCCAGTTTTTTTTTTTTTTAAATTTTGTTTATTTTTTTCCCCCGGGACTAGGTTTCTCTGTATTGCTTTGGACGTTGTCTTGGAACTTTTACACCAGGCTGGCCTGGACCTCACAGAGATCCACCTGCCTCTGCCTCTCCATTGATGGGATTAAATGCATGACATAGGTTTTCCAGTATTTCATTGTGTACTTTTTCATCAATGTTCATGAGGGAGATAGGTCTTTAATTCTCCTTCTTAATTGAGATAATGTGTGGTTTGGGTATCATGGTAACTACAGCCTCATAAAAAGAATTTGGCAAAGATCCTTTTGTTTCTATTGTGTGGAACTATTTGAGGATTATTGGCATTAGCTTTTTTTGAAATTCTGGTAGAATTCAGAACTGAAATCATTTGGCCCTGGGATCTTTTCATTTGGGAGAGTTTTAATGACTTGTTCTATTTCTTTAGGGACTATAGGACTATTTAAATTGTTTATCTTGTCTTGATTTAATTTGTATATGTAGTACCTATCAAGATAGTTGTCCATTTCTTTTATATTTTCCATTTTTGTTGAGTACAGGTTTTTGAAGTATGGCCTAAAGATTGCCTGGATTTCCTTAGTATTTGTTTTTATCCCCCCTTTTATTTCTAATTTTGTTAATTTGTATATTTTTTCCCTGTGTATTAGTTGGTTTGGATATCTTTTTGGTATCACTGATTCTTGGTATACTTCTTTGTTTCCATTTTAGTGATTTCAGTGAGGAATTTGATTCTTTCCTGCTGTCTACTACTCTTGGATGATTTTGTTTCCTTTTTTTTAGTGATAGAACTTTTAGGTGTGCTTTTAAGTCACTAGTGTGAGATTTCTACCAATTCTTTATAAGCACTTAGTGCTATGAACTTTCTTAACACTGCTTTCACAGTGTCGATTAAGTTTGCATATAGTATGGATTCATTGTCATTGAATTTTAGGACGTCTATAATTTTTATCTTTATTCATTCCTTGAACCAGGGGTAATTCAGTTGAGAGTTGTGCATTTTCCATGAGTTTGTAGGCTTTCTGTTGTTTGTGCTGTGATCTGTTAAGATTAGTGGGGTTATTCCAAATTTTAGTATCTGTTGGGTTTGGCTTTCTGACCAAGTATGTGGACAATTTTAGAGAAAATTACATGATGTGGTGAGGAGAGGGTATATTCTTTTGTTTTGGGGTAAACTTGTCTGTGGATATATCTGTTATGTTTGTATGAGTCATATCATTTATTATTTCACTTATTTCTCTGTTAAGTTTCTAGTAGTTTAGCAGAATTGTCCACTGGTGAAAGTGGGATGTTGAAATTTCCCACTATTAATATGTGATTGAATCTTTAGTAATGTTTCTTTTGCTATTGTGGGTGCCCTTGTAGTTGGTGCATAAGTGTTAAGAATTGAGACATCATTTTGATGGACTTTTCCTTTGAATATGAAATGTTCTTTTTCTCTTTTAATTAGTGTGAATTCTATTTTGCTAGATATTAGGTTAGCTACACTGGCTTACTTCTCACATTACTGAAGACAGTGCCTCAGCAGCTAGTGAGGAGATGGACTGGTGTCCTCCACTTCTTTTGGGATGTGGGAAAGGCCCTGGGTATGCTTATTTGCCCAGAGGCTGACCAGCCAGCATCCCTGTGGTCAGAAGAGACAGGAGTCAGTTTTTTATCCCTTGCACTTCCTGGGATGGTGAGTACTCTGGCTGAACCAAGGCCATGCAGGTGCCCCCAAGGAGTAAAGGGGGCTGAGAGGTCTTCTATCCACCACCAGGCTCCTCTTGTTCCTGAGGGATTCAGCAGCACCTGTTTTTGTAAGTTGTAGCATAAAGCTAACTTGAAAGATGAAGCTGGCTGTGCCAGGTAACTCTTAATTGGCTGGCTGACTGGCATTTGATGTTGGTATGTTGGACTAATAAGTACTGATGCCTTTTTGTGGATAATTTGCCATATTCTATTCTCAATTTCCAGCCCTTCCCCCACCTCTAAGTGGCACTAACTCTTCACTCCTCCTCCTGTCTCTTCTCCCCCTGCCACTTCCCCTACTCCCCTCTCCTGTCTCTCTGCTTTCCTCCAAGTCTTCCCTTGCTGCTCTCCTCCCTCTGTTCCCTTGCCCTCTGGCTGCCTCCTACCCTGCCTCATGCCCCTTCCTTCCCAGTCCTCTGCTCAGGTGCATTTGATCAGGTAACACAGAGAACTTCACCTGTGTTGTCTCCCCCAAAAATGTGCATGCCAGTGCACCAGCAGCTAGTGTACAACTTGTTCCACCTGAAACCCTGAATAAAGTCAGGCTCCGGATTTCAAAAGTGGTCTTGAGCTGCTCCCTGTGCATTTCAATTTTGTTCACTTTTGTAATTTGAATTTGTTTTTCTTCATCGAACACTTGCCAAGGCAGAGAAGGAGGGCAATATCTGACTTTTGAGTGTAACTAGAAGACCAAATGAGGAAAAATGGATGCAAGACAAAGGCAGTGCCCTGAACCCTTCCTCTGCAGTGACCTCTTCAAAGACCATGGCCATGGAGAGAAGTGAAGCTGAAAGGTAAGGTTACACAAATGGGATGTTGACTTTCAGAAACTATGGTTAGGGTTAGAATCAGGTTTACAGTTATACTTATGGTTTGGTTTAGGGTTATACTCATGGTTGGGGTTAGGGTTAGGATTAGGTTTTGGGTTCAGGATTAGGGTAAGGATTAGGGTTATGTTTAGGTTTCAATGTTACACTTGAGGTTAGGGTTAGGATTAGAGTTAGGCTTAGTATTAGTGTTAGGTTTCAGGGTTAGGTTTAGATTTAGGGTTAGTGTTAGGGTTCAGGGTACAGGGTTATGATTATGATTATGTTTGTTTAGGGTTAAGGTTAGTGGTTAGTGTTAGGGTTCATGGTTAGGATTAGGGTTAGAGTTCAGGGTTCAGGCTTAGGGTTAGAGTATACTCAGGTTTAGGGATATAGTAAGGGTTAGTGTTAGGGGTAGGGTTCAGGGAAGGCTTAATGTTAGGGTTAGGGTTAGGTGTTGGGTTAGGACTAGGGTTCAGGGTTAGAGTAGAGTTAGGGTTACTGTTCAGTGTTAGGTTTAGGGTTAGTGTTATGATTAGGGTCAGTGTTAGGGTTCAGGGTTAGGGTTATGGTTAAGTTTAGTGTTAGAGTTAGGGGTTGGTATTGGAGTTAGGGTTCAGGGTTAGGGTTAAGGTTAGGGTTAGGTTTAGGGTTCAGGGTTAGGGTTAGTGTTAGTGTTATGGTTATGGTTAGGGTTATGGTTAGTGTTAGGTTTAGGGATAGGGTGTGGGTTAGCTTTAGTGTTCATGGTTATGGTTAGTGTTAGGATTCATTTTTATGGTTTTGGTTAGGGTCAGGGTTTAGGGTTATGGTTATGGTTATGGTTACTGATAGGGTTAGGGTTAGGTTTAGTGTTAGGTTTTGGAGTAGGGTTAAGTTTCAGGGTTCAGTGTTAGGGCTGGGGTTCAGGGTTAGTGTTAGGGTTTAGGGTTGTGGTTATGGTTTAGTTTATTGATAAGGTTAGGGAATGGGGTAGGGTTAGGTTTAGGGCTAGGGTTCAGGGTACAGCATTAGTGTTATGGTTATGTTTATGTTTGGGGGTAGAGTTAATTTTAGGGGTTAGGGTTAGGGTTCATGGTTAGGGTTATGGCTAGAATTAGGGTTCAGGTTTAGGGTAAGAGTTAGTGTTAGGTTTAGGGATAGAGTAAGAGTTAGTGTTAGAGGTAGGGTTCAGGGAATGTTTAATCTTAGGGTTAGGGTTCAGAATTATGGTTAGAGGTAGGATTAAGTGTTCTGGGTTAGGATTATGGTAAGTGCTATCATTAGGATTCTGGTTAAGGTTAGTGTTAGGTTTAGGGTTAGGGTATTGGGACCCAGCGCCCATGGAGTGACTAAGACTTGTTTTGCAAGATAACCACAGGTACCTCCTGTTTATCTGACCTCACCCCACTAGCATCAATACCCTGTTGTGAAACCTTTCACCTGGGGCTTTTGTAAGTTTGTACATAAGGCTGCTCCACAATAAAGGTGAGAGACATTCTGTCAGAAAATCAAGCAGCATCTTGTTGTTCATCCAAATCTCCAGGCTTTCACCCAGTACTCGGACTTAATTGTGGTGCAGGCAGCCACAAGTGGAGGTTCCACTGGTATTTGGAAAGAAAGGAGACCCTGAGAGATCACCCTCAGGAAGCTGGCCAGCAAGGAAGGAGTTGTCAAGGTGGATTGCAAAAGGTACTAGAAAATAGATACCTCAACACCTAAGAGAGTTGGATTATAAATCTCTGGAAAAGGGGTGCCTCACCTCCTAAGAGTTGGATTGAAAAAGGAGTACCTCAACTCCTGAGAGAGTTAGATTAACAGGCACTGGAAAAGGGGTGCCTCAACTCCTGGGAGAGTTGGATTTGAAAGGTACCATAAGGTTGCCTCAACTCATAAGAGACTTGGTTTGAAAGAGAGAAAATACACAGAGAAATTTAAATGAGACAGGGTTCTGGTAATATCTCTTTTTAAATTTGGATTAAGCAATAATGCTAAGAAAATTATTAAAGAAATATGGGAAATCATCTTCTGAGGAATGCCTCCCCTGTGAGCTGTGCACAAGCAGCCAGCCGCCCCAGCAGCCCATGCCCTTGTCCACTCGAGCCTGCTGCAAGCTCCAGTCAGCTGACAACAATGTGGTTTGCACTGGCTGGCTGGGGAAATTGACTCCATTGAAAAAGTTGGGGCAGTATGCTTGGAAGAAATGCTGGTTTATCCTGCGGAGCGGTAAGATGAGTGGTGACCCAGATATTCTAGAATATTATAAGAATGAACACTCCAAGAAACTCCTGCAGATCATCAACCTAAACTTCTGTATGCAGTTGGATGTAGGCCTGACCTTCAACAAAAAAGAACCCCAAAGGAGTTTTATGTTTGATATCATTACGAATGAGGGCACCTTCTACCTGGTGGCTGAGACAGAGGCTGACATGAATAGGTGGGTCCAGAGCATCTGCCAGATCTGTGGCTTCAGTCAGACTAAAGAGAGCACTGACACCCTGAGAAAACTTTCTTCAGTCAACCATAGTCTCTGCTCTTCTCCAGCTGAGTTCAGCAGCTCCAGTCAGCACCTTCTCCAAACAAGGAGGTCCTCAGCCCTTTCACACTCTAGCCAGCCCACTGTATCAAGCCACATCCATCCTGCCTTGTCCACCAGTAAACCTCAGGAGTATCAACACTTGCACCAATGCATAAGCCAAAGGACAGAAAATGCCAGAAGTGCCAATTTTTCTCAGATCACCAGACATAAGAGTGACACAGCCACACAAAACCTTGCCCAGGGCAATAGACACTGTATCTGCGGAGTCAGTGGTCAAGTCCATGGCTTCTATAGCCTTCCCAAGCCAAGCAGACAATTCAAAGAACATGCTTTTGGCCTTCACCGTAGCCACGCTATGGAGAGCCTCCCAGTGCCTGAGGCAGATAATGAGGATGTGTACACCTTCAAGGTACCCAGCAATACCCTTTGTGGGGAATTTGGAGACCTCCTAGTAGACTCAGCCATACCTCCACCACCACGGCACCCCAGGACACCTCAGTGGGGCAGACCTCAACAAAGACCTCCAGTCAGTGACTACAAATACCCAGCACAAGGTGCAGAAACCATCTGCTTGGCTACTAAATCCCCAAAAAGGACAATCATGGGTCAATCAGACAGTGGTAGCTCTGATGACAACGGTGTGCCCATGAACCCAGATTCTTCTACTCTGCTGGAAATGGAACAAACAGGGGACAATTCCCACAGTGCCTACATCCCCATGAACACAGTGCCCCATCACTTTGTCACACAAGGCTACCCATCCACAGCAATTTCTATTCATAGTGTCTCTGGCCAAGAAAGGGAGATCCAGCCACCCCCAGTCAATCGCAACCTCAAGCCTGGCCGGAAATCAAAGCCACCACCCCTTGACCTGAGAAACAACACTGTCATCAATGAGCTCCCTTTCAAGTCACCTGTCACCAAGTCTTGGTCCTCCCAGGACTGCCATTCCATCTCTACAAAAAATATCACCAACACAGACTCCAGAGACAGTGAGGAGTACTATGTCCTTATGCAAAACCCAATGTCTTCATCCCCTGTACCCAGTGGCACTAACAACCCAGCTCTAAAAGAGTACTGGCAATGAGAATTACATAGCCCTGGATATCTAGCCAGTCTCTCTGAGCCCTCATTGCAAGCCATCCACATCATTTGTCACATCAGATGAAATAGTAAAATATGTCCAAATAGAAAAAAAAGACCCAAGCCCTACAAAAGACCATCCAAAATGGACAAAGATACAGCAGTCCTCAAGACCCTCCAAAGATGCCAAGCTATGGTATGGATGGCCACCCCATGACACTGCCTCTCCTTTGTTAGTTTTGTTCAAAAGATGTATGTATGGTGTGTCCACACACGTGTGTAAGAAGTGTGATTGTAAATGTGTGACTGTTGACACAAGAATGCTATTGTGTTGTTTTTGAGTTGGTTAATTGCTGGGGGAGGAACAACAGTTGTTAAAGTACAGGTTACTTGGGAGGGGAATTTCTGCTTTTGTTTCCATGGAAGATAAAGAGTTGTGAATGCCATCCTGACTGGCATGGTTGCATGGGGCAAGAACTCCTAAAGCAGTGGCTCAGGTGGCCCAAATATTTGTTTTCTTTTAAATTTGGTTGATTAGAAATGATAAGAATCACAGTCAATCACTTTTTAAAGGAAAAAGTTGGAATAGGATATAGAAATGATACTTTGTATTGGAATGGATCCTCATTTGTTGATACTTTGTATTGGAATAGTTCTTCATTTGTTGATATTAGTTAGGTTTTCTAGATATATAGATATTCTTCAAGCCCTTCAAAGACCTATGGAAGATATGATATTTAAATCGTTTAGCGTTTTTCTTGACAGTGAGACACAACTGCTCCTGGCACACCAATTACATCTGACAGGAAGATGGGTATCGAAGAAACTCCTTATAGAGTTTGCCTTTGATGTGGCAAGACTAGCCATTTTGGCAAGACACTGTTCTTGCGAGAACTATTTGACTATTGTTTTACAAACTGGATGTGCAGGACCCACAGGAAAATAAAGATGGACAGTCCTAAAGGGTTTCTGCTTCATGGAAGAGTCTGCCAGACTATCTACAGGACACAGACAGAAACAGTGTTACTGACAAACTGCCAATGCATGTGGACAGTTTAAAATTTCTTGTTTTGCTGAGAAGTCTGCCAGACACATTGTGGCCTGTAGGCTAAAGATGGATTCCCAATGTTACCAAGAAACTTTGGGTGACTGTCTAGGAAGCAAGATGTGTCTTTCAGTTCTAGAGTTTGTATATTATCCTTCTATGGTCTTTGATGGAGTTGAAGACAGATAGTTATAGTAATGCACTAAGATAGAATGGTTAAAATCTTATAGTTCTTACTTGATAACTGCTTTGTTATATATAAAGTAGTGGGAGATGTTAGGACTCAGCCCCAACAGGGTCTCTAATAGTTGTTTTCTGGCATAACCACAGTACCTCCTGTTTATCTGACCTCACCCCACTAGCATCAATATCCTGTTGTGAACCCTTTCACCTAGGGTTTTTGTTAAGTTTGTATATAAGGCTGCTCCACAATAAAGGTGAGAGACATTCTCTCAGAAAATCAACCAGGCATCTCGTAGTTCATCCAAATCTCCAGGTTTTCACCCATTACTCGGACTTAGTTGTGTTGCAGGCAGCCACATTAGGGTTTGGGTTAGCTATAAGGTTCATGGTTAGTATTATGGGTAGGGTAGGATTGGGGTTAATATTCAGGGTTCAGGGGTAGATTAAGGGTTAGGGTTAGGTTTAGGTTTCAGTGTTGGTGTTAAAGATAGGTTTACAATTCAAGGTTAGAGTTAAGGCTAGGGTTAAGTTTAGGGGATGGGGTTAGGATTAGGGTTGGGGTTAGAATTAGGGTTAGTGTTATGTTTGGGCATTGGGTAAGTGTTAAGGTTAGAGGTAGTGTTAGGGGAAAGGGTTAATATTAGGTTTCAGAGTTCAGTGTTATGATTAGGGTTAGGTATAGGATTAAATTTAGGCTTGGGTTAGGGTTAGGATTAGGGATTATCCTTGAGGTTAGGATTAGGGTTAGGGATAGGGTTATGTTTATGCATATGGTTATGTTTATGTTTATGGTAGGGAATAGCTTTAGGGTTCAGTGTTGAGAGTTAGGGTTAGGGTTAGTGTTACAGTTCAGGATTAGGGTCAGATTTATGGTTCAGGGTTAGGGTTAAGTTTAGGGGATAGGATTAGGTTTCGGGTTCAGGGTTTAGGGTTCAAGGTTAGAGTTAAGGTTCAGGATTAGGGTCAGGTTTAGGGTTAAGATTCAGGATTAGGCTTCTGTCTAGGAGCAGGTTTCAGGGTTAGGGGTAGTGTTAGGGGTTATGTTAGGATTAGGGTTAGGGTTAGGCTTTGGGTTGGGGTTAGGGTAAGAGGATAGGGCTATGGTTAGGGTTCAAGGTTAGGGTTGGGGTTAGGGAGAAGGTAAGGTTTAGGGTTAGGGGTAGAGTTCAGGAGTATGGTTAGGGGTAGTTTCCAGGGTTAGGCTTAATGTTAGACTTTAGAGTTACAGTTAAGGTAATGGTTAGAGTCAGGGTTCAGAGTTCAGGGTAAATTTTAGGCTTAGGGTTAGAGTAAAAGTTATGGTTAGGTTTAGAGTTAAGGTTAGGGTAAAGGTTCATAGTTAGGGTTAGGGTTCCTTGATCAGGGTTCCCGGTTCAGGATTCAAGCTCAGGGTTATGGTTAGGGTTAAGGTTACAGTTCAGGATTAATGTCAGGTTTAGTGTTCAGGTTTAGGGTTAAGGTTCAGGTTTAGGGTTATGTGTTAGGATTAGGGTTAGTGTTAGTGTCGGGGTTAGAGTTTCAAGGTTAGGGTCACGGTTAGGTTTAGTTTATGGATAGTTTTAGGGTTCAGGGTAAGTGTTCACTTTTATAATTCGGGTTAGGGTTAGGGTTTAGGATTGATTGTTAGTGTTCATAGTTATGGTTAGGGAGAGGGTTTCAAGGTTAAGGTTAGAGATAGGGTTAAGTTTAGGATTCAGGGTTAAGGTTCAGAATTATGGTTAGGTTTATGGTTCAGGGTTAGTGTTAGGGTTAGTTTTCAGTATTAGGCTTAAGTTTAGGTTTATGGTTCAGGTTTAGTGCTAGGGTTAGGTTAAGGGGATAAGTTTAGGGTTAGGGTCAGGGTTAAGGTTAGGGATAGGGTAAGGGTTATGCTTATGGGTAGGGCTCAGGATAAGTGTAAGGGTTAGGGTTCAGATTTTGGGTTAGAACTAAGGATTAGGGTTTGGAAAAGGGTTGGTTATACAGTAAGGGTTATGGTTATGGATAGGGTTCAGTGTAAGTGTTAGGGTTAGAGTTCTTATACAGGGTTAGGATTAAGGTTAGTGTTAGGAATAGGGTTTTGGGTAGGGTTCAGGGGTAGGTTTATAATTCAGACATAACAGAATGGCTAATGGTTTGTTGGAAAGTGCTGTCTGGGCTTTGGTCAGATGGCTACAGCTCAAAGTTGTTCATTTACCTTAAGTAACCACAGAAGTTTAAATAGTAAGAAATGGGGACGGTGAGAGTCATTTCATTGGAAATGACCAGCAGGTGGAAAAAGAAAACACTAGTACCTGCAAAAGTAGTATATGACAAATGTTTTTTATTTTCCAAAAGAAGACATGGTCTAAACACATTCCAGACTGGCTACAAACATCCCCAAAGAAACATTTTAAGGACTTGATGAGACAGCCTTCACAAAAAGTCTGTTATGTTAAATAAATCAGTTTCCAAACTACTCAATGCATAGAATATACATTTGAAATCAGAGTCACAGTTAATCCTGTCCTTGTCTGGTCTGAGTGAGGTCTCCTGTGTTGAGTCAAATTAAGCTGCAGGCTCCACTCCTAGTGGTGGCCTTCCATCAATTCCTTTAAGTTTCAGCTTTGCAACCATTCTCCCCCCAAACCCAAACACTTAGGTTTCAGGAAGCTGCCCCTGCAACAACACCACTGCATCTCCAGTCGGCATTGTTTGTGGTCAGAGCTAGGATTATATCTGATCATCTTCAAACCTCCAACTGTCTTTCTTGATTAATGAAAACATTCTTGGCAAATGTTTTCCTGCTGGTCTGTCTTGCACTAGTCCAAGAATTTCACCTTTAGTAGCTCAATACATATGTCCCAAGCACCCCTCTTAATTATGATCTCAGTTCCTAGAACCAACAAAATAGAACCACTCCATCTGTCAAAAAGTCCGCATTGATGTTTACAGTTCCGAGCAGAAACTGCTCACAGTTTGTATTTCCATTTATCTCTTTTTCCATCATCCCTTGGGGCCAAATAGATCACAATTTCCTTCCATGTACCTCAGGATTCTGTGTGCTTAACACAGAGAAACAAGAATTTTGATGCTCCACAGGAAAGTGGTTTGAATTACAAGGCAAGCTTTTCAAGGAGTATTTCTATATTCTGCACATT
Source organism: Cricetulus griseus (assembly GCF_003668045.3). NCBI lineage: Eukaryota > Metazoa > Chordata > Mammalia > Rodentia > Cricetidae > Cricetulus > Cricetulus griseus. The sequence continues at coordinate 19,353 of NW_023277426.1, read as the reverse complement.
GGTCATGCCTATGTGTCTTGGCCTCTTTAAACATTTGATCCAGTACTAAGCATATTTTGTTACTAAAAGGCTTCTTTATATCTGGAAAAGAGAGGACAACTTCCAGAGATCAACAGACCAATTGTCATTACCATGTGACTTCTGGGAATTGAACTCAGGTTAACAAATTTGGTGGCAAGTGTCTTTACTCACCAAGGCATCACACAGACCACATTTTTTTTCTTTATTGATTAATTTTCAATATGCTCTATTCTGATTTTTCAATATGAATTACAGAACCATATTAGAGTTTTGGGCATGGTGGGTTGTGTCTTTCAGGACCTGTAAGGCTGCTGGAAAGGATTGCAGTCTGAAGTCAATTTAGGGCATGTTTAGGTTTCCAGAAAAAAGGTCTCAAATAACCAAAAAGAAAAAAAAGAACACATTTGACTTCCATGCATTTCTTCTGCTTTTGCTGTTTTTAATAATTTAATTTTCTGAATAATATGGAATGTTCTAGATTGAGTTCCAAATGAGAAATAAACATCCTGGGCTGGCAGGATGGATCAGTTGGATAATGGTGCTTACTCCCAAATCTCAAGATTTGAATTGTGTCAGGACCAACATGGTAGAAAGATAAATTGACTGCTGCAAATTGTCCTCAAACACACACACACACACACACACACACACACACACACACACACACACACACAACTTCAGCAGTAACACATATTTAAAACTTTTTATTAATCAAGTTGAATAGATGGACTTTTTTCTACTTTTCATAAGTGAGTTAATATTTATTATCTCCCCTTTGGAGTCCAGTGACTTGAGTGTGATGATATCATCACTTATCTATTGATTATTTTGCTTGTTCATTGAATGGAGGGATTTGAATTATGTTTGGCTTGGGATTAGCATCTATAAACATTTATTTAGCACATTTGCAAGCATGTTGCTTTGAGAAATTGATGACCCCAGCCCTTTGATTGTCAGTGGTTTTGTTGTCTAGGCACGTACCCTGGCAGGACTCAGTTCACTGGTATTTTGTCTTCATTCTCTAACTGACTCGAGTGTCCAGTTAGGAATCTGCTGACCACTCTTCCTACATTTCAGTCAATCAAAGAATTGCAGAATTTCTGGCTGGTTCTTTGATAGAAACATGCTCAGTAGTCAAGAAAATCTATCCTTTTTGAAACCCACCTCAAGTCTATCTTCCACCTGTCTGCCTCTTACATAGTTTTTGGACAGCACTACAGGGAAATTCCTTCACTCCCTTCCAGAAATATCCTTTCTTAGTCAGTGCAATCTTCTACTAGACTATTATGCACTATACCCTCTAAAAATTTAGTAGAAAGTTCTTGGGCCAGGATGTGAGTTCTGACATTTACAGTCAAATTGTATAGTATTTTTCCCATTTTAAGTTCTGTGGCAAATTTGTTGATAATTCTGGATGGTGTGTTGATTAAATGCATACCTGTTAATTCTGGTCTTCACATAAAAGTCATGATTAGAGTAATTTTTGATGGGTCAGAATACAAAAATTATTCATTAACTGTGACTACTAGGTGGTGCCACCAATCAAGGAAAACAATGTGGTTACTCTTGCTGGCCAATCAAGAGTCACCCACAGCCTTGAGTTGCACATAAATGAACATGTGCACTTACACATAAAGGTGTGCATGCATAAGTAAGGATCTAATGACTCTTTGTAATCAACAATGGTGTTAAAGTGTCTTTGTTCATAGAAAGCCATGCAATGAGTTGAGGCATTCAGGCAAGCATGGTATTGAAGTGATATAGTAAGAAGTTCCAAAGGCAGGTGTAACAGCTGGCAGTCCTAATGGCCTGTCTAAAAAGCTGTGTGCTTATTACTGTAGAAGAAAGACTGAACTCCATTGGGAAATACAATTACAGTAATACATGATAGCTTTTCTTAGGCTGTGACACTATCAGAATCTCCAGTCACTCCAAGGTCATCAGGTTAGCGAAGCTTGTGTGCAGTCAGGCCATTCAGAATTATTAGCAAAGCTGTCACAGAATTAAAAGTAGGGTAACACGCTCTCACAGTGAACATGAGCAGTTACTTCTGAAACCCTGGGGACTGCAGCCTGCTGCCATTGAGTCTCCAAAGCAGCTTATAAGATGACCATTTGCACATCCTTTGTCTAATCCAAGAGGAGAGAAAATATGAACCTCTCAACACACACACACATATAGGCACAGATACACACAAACACATATGTATGTGCACACAGGTGTACTGACATCCTCAAATATATGTCCATACAAATCCCTGTTAATGTACATAGTATAGATTTCTAAACGTTTTATTTGGAACAAGAACATGCCCGCTAACTAACAGCATTCATGTGAAAATGATGTCACAGTTGCATGTGTCTCCAGTTTTTGTGTATAATGTAAACCATATCCCCTTCCATGTATGTTTTGCATTATGGCTGATTCTCTCTCTGCCATCTGCCCAAAGTTCCCCATTGATATTTAGAGTTCAGATCAGATACTGCACACAGTTTGTATTTCCATTTTGTCTCTCTTTCCATCATCCATTGGGGCCAGAAATAAATCAAAGGTTCCTTCCATGTACCTCAAGATGGCTATCTAATACATGGGTGAATGTTGTGGGGCCTCAGCTTGATTCTTTATTCTGTATGCTTAATACAGACAAACAAGGGTTTTGATGCTCCACAGGAATGAGGCTTCAATTACAAGCAAGTTTTTATGTATTTATATATTCTCCACATTGATCTCCTTCATATTTCTTGGCCTCTTTAGACATTTGTTCCAGTACTCAACATATTTTGTTACTAAAACTTCTTTACATTATTAGATTTTCATTAAGTGTTTTATTACACTTTATTTATTTTTACATTGCATGTACATTAATACTCTTCTTGTGCCTGTTGCACATGTATCTGGAAAAGAGAGGACAACTTCCAGATATCAAGAGACCAATTGTCACTTACAATGTGAGTCCTGGGAGTTGAACTCAGGTCCACAAATTTGGTGGCAAGTGTCTTTACTCACCAAGGCATCACACAGACCCCATTTTCTTTTTCTTTATTGATTATTTTTCTATATGCTCTGTTCTCTATTTACATTATTAACTACAGAGCTATATTTGAGTTTGGGGCATGGTAGGTTGTGTTTTCTAGGAGTTATAAGGCTGGTGCAGAAAGATTGCAGTCTTAAGTCAATTTAGGGCATGTCTTGCTTTCCAGGCCAGGCTGGAATACACAGAAAAAGGAGGTCTCAAATAACCAAAGAGAAAAAGAAGAACACATTTGATTTTCAGGCCTTTCTTCTCCTCCTGCTGACTTATTGCCTTCATTTTCTGAATTATATGGAATTTTCTGGATTGAGTTCCAAATGAGAAATAACCATCCTGGGCTGGCAAGATGTATCAGTTGGAAAATAATGCTAAGTCCCAAATCTGAAGATTTGATGTGTGTCAGGACCCACATGGTAGAAAATAAAATTGACTGCTGCAAATTGTCCTCAACACACACACACACACACACACACACACACACACACACACACACACACAATCAGCAGCAACACCTATATAAAATTTTAAAAATCAAGCTGAATAGATGGACTTTGTTCTACATTTCATGAGTGAGATAATTTTTACTATCTCCCCTTTGGAGTCCAGTGATTCTAGTGTAATGATAGCATCACTTATCTACTGATTTTTCTTTATTTGTTCACTGAATCGTGGGGTTTGAATCATATTTGTCTTGGGATTAGGATCTATAAACATTTACTTAGCACATTTGCAAGCATGTTGCCTTGAGAATTGGAAGACCCCAGCCCCTTGATTTTCAGTGATTTTGTTGTCTAGGCACATGCCCTGGCAGGCCTCAGTTCACTGTTAAGGTGTCTTCTTTCTCTAACTGACCTCAGTGCTTCCTTACGAATCTGCTGACCACTCTTCCTACATTTCAGTCCAATCAAAGAATGGGAGGAATTCTGGATAAATTCTCTGAGAGAAACATGCTCACTTGTCAAGAATATCCATCCTTTTCTTCCAGAAGACCACCTCTAGTCTGTCTTTCACCATACTTTTTGGACACCACTACTGGGAAATTTCTTCATCAACAGGTCTCAAATAAATAAATAAGTCAATGAGATAAATAGATGAGAGTGATTAAGGATGACATTCGTATCAACCCCTGGTCTCTACACACACATATGCTACACACCATTTGGAGTCCATTCCCTAGGTGACATGAAATTACCTTAAAAAAAAATTTCAAATCAAAACAATGAGAAAAAATTGGGAGTTTGGAAAGGGTGAGAAGACAGGCATGCTAATCTTGTGAGATTAAATAACTCTGATGGAGCAGGCACCAATGGGCGAGGGAGATGGAGGAAGAGAGATGCGAAAACTACCAGAGACACTGGAGACAACCCCTGTGGGCTTGTGCAGCCCTCCTGGAGGGAGGAGGAGAGACAATGTCGGGCGGTGGAGCTGGAGGGGTCACTGAGAGAGAGTTGGCCAGCCCTGCCTCGCTCTAGCAGCCAATTCCCCTAGACTGGGCTGCACTGCATCCACTCTCTGAGCCCCAAAGGATGACACCCCCACCCCCACCCCACTCCCCCATTCCCCGGCCCAGATGGGTCCACACGTCTCACCATCTGCTGCCTCTGCTCTTGCTCTCCTCTTTCTCATCCACCCACACATTGGTGGCTGCAGTGGCCACAGTGGCAGTGGAGAGTGCTCAGGGCGCACCGTGAACCCCTCCCAAGACAACCACCATCGACCCACAGCTTCCCCCAGAGAGCTGATCATCCTGTAGGCGACTGGCATACACAGCACCACAATCACAACCTCTGACTCCTTGGACATCCTGGCTTGCTATGGCTTCCACAAGGGACCAGAACCAAGGAGGCTCAGGGAGCTGAGGCAGCCAAGGCTGCAATGGGTCAAAGGGGAGGCAGGAGCTGAGCATCGCGAAGAAGCCAAGGTAAAGGCAGGGCTGGACATTGGTCCAGGCTCTCATGGGAAACAACGAGGATGACCACCCACCACCAAGGCACCCAACACACATCGGAACTGAGGGAGATGGAGGGCCCGTGCGGGGTCATTAAAGCTAACCCCCAGCCATGCAACCCAGAAGAGTGCACTGAGGGCGGGGACTATTGATTGTCAAGAGATGCTCAGACAGGCATAGTCCCTTGAGGAACCCTGTGTCGCAAGTGCATTCCAAGTGTGGAGAATAAATGTCCTGCAATTCACATTAATTCTCACAGCTAGCTGCACTCTTCACCAATGCAGGAGCCGAGTGATCCACCTCTAAGAGTCAATGTTTTGGATGTGGGAAGAGACAAACTTTACCCAATGGGATCTGACAGCGTCAGTGTCCCCACCACCGTCCCCCACTGCAGACACTTCCAATGGACACAGAAGTGAAGGGGATTATGGAGTAGGGTTTCACCTCAGGCCAGCTAGCTAGACATAGAAGAAAAAGACAACACAAACTCTAGAGAGGGTCTGGACTCAGGGAAAAGGTGCAGAATGACTCAGGGCCCCTGACTTGCAAAGCACCAGGCAAGCTGAGTGCCCATGGCAAGCCCCAGGGACACAAAACGGGTGCTCCCAACCCAGACCACGGCGAGACCTGGGAATGGCCTTGTCCACTGAAGGAACTGGAGTCCCAGGGAGCCACCACCAGACGCACCCCCATGGGCCATCTGCCACCCCACTCGAACCTGGGGACCAAAGATTATCTCCAACACTGGATTCTTTAAACCTATGCACTGGAAAATGATAGCCAGGTACAAGAAACAACAGCCAATACCACGAGACATGTACCAAACCACACTGGCTTCACCCCCACCATACCTCCTCCTCCCCTTCTAAGCACAACAGAACCAGGGACACACCTCCTGGTGAGAAGAAGGCATATGTAGGCTCAGTGCCAGTGCACCCCCCAACACTGCTCTCTCCTTAATGATCCTTCTGCAGGTTCACCTGCAGAAACCTTGTTGGGACTTTTACTTCCTCTAGATAGCCAAGTTCGACTTCTTCAGCAGGCAACCAGGGCCATGGGCAGACACCTTCAGGGCCGATATGAGGGTCTCACTAAACCATACAATTGGTAATAGTGACAGGCGGTGTCTTAATTAATGCAAGGACAGGGACTTAATTAATGCAAGCTTATGACCCGCACTTATTGGGAATTCCTCATTCATGGGGAATAATTGCAATCCCTGATCCCCTTCATGAATGGGGTTCAATGGGTAACTCACTCCTGCTGGCATAGAGTAGGCACAGGCTGAGCCAGTCAGTGTAGTGTGCATGCAGCCTCAGACATCTAAGGGCATCACAGACCTGTTATTGCTCAATCTCAGGTGGCTGAATGCCACTTGTCCCTATAAGAAGTTGGGGGATGCTGACCACTCCAGGGTCACTTAACTAGTTAGCATGCCAGCGTCTCCTTCCTTATTGGAATTGACCAGAAAAATCGCTCCACCAAATAAGAATGGCCATGAACCACCACCCGCAGATTCAAGAAAGAGCTATCAATCTGTCAATCCTGTCCCTATCTGGTCCAGGTAGAGTCAAATTAAGCTGAAGGCTCCACTCCTAGTGGTGACCTTCCATCAATTCCTTTAAGTTTCAGCTTTGCAACCATACTCCCCCCAAACCCACACACTTAGGTTTCCAGGAAGCTACCCAGGAGGGTCATGGGAATAGCACCACTGCATCTCCAGTGGGCATTGTTTGTGGTCAGAAATATGATGGTATCTGATCATCTTCGAACCTCCGACTTTCTTTCTTGATTAAGGAAAATATTATTGGCAAATGCTTTCCCTCTGGTCTGTCTTGCACCGTTCCAAGAATTTCACATTTATTGGCACAATACGAATACCCCAAGCACCCTTCTTAATTATGACCTCAGTTCCAAAAACCAACAAAATAGAACCACACCATCTATCAAAAAGTCCGCATGGATGTTTACAGTTCAGAGCAGAAACTGCTCACATCTTCTCTTTCCATTTATCTCTTTTTCCATCTTCCCTTAGGGCCAGATAGATAACGATTTCCTTCCATGTACCTCAGGATAGCTTTCTAATACATAGGCAAATGTTGAGGGGCATCATCCTGATTTTCTATTCTGTGTGCTTAATACAGAGAAACAAGAATTTTGATGTTCCACAGGAAAGTGGTTTAAATTACAAGACAAGCTTTTCAAGGAGTGTTTCTATATTCTGCACATTGGTCATGCCTATGTGTCTTGGCCTCTTTAAACATTTGATCCAGTACTAAGCATCTTTTGTTACTAAAAGGCATCTTTATATCTGGAAAAGAGAGGACAACTTCCAGAGATCAAGAGAACAATTGTCACTTACCATGTGAGTTCTGGGAATTGAACTCAGGTTAACAAATTTGGTGGCAAGTGACTTTACTCACCAAGGCATCACACAGACCCCATTTTCTTTTTCTTTATTGATTAATTTTCAATATGCTCTATTCTGTATTTTACATTATGAATTACAGAACGATATTTGAGTTTTGGGCTTGTGTCTTCCAGGATGTGTAAGGCTGCTGGAAAGGATTGCAGTCTGAAGTCTACTTAGGGCATGTTTAGGTTTCCAGAAAAAATGGCCTCAAAAAACCAAAAAGGAAAAAAGAACACATTTGACTTCCATGCCTTTCTTCTCCTCTTGTGTTTTTAATACTTTAATTTTCTGAATTATATGGAATGTTCTAGATTGAGTTCCAAATGAGAAATAAACATCCTGGGCTGGCAGGATGGATCAGTTGGATAATGGTGCTTACTCCCAAAATTCTACATTTGATGAGTGTCAGGACCCATATGGTAGAAAGATAAATTGACTGCTGCAAATTGTCCTCAAACTTACACGCAAATACATGCGCGTGCGCGTGTGCGTGCGCGCGCACACACACACACACACACACACACACACACACACACACACCCAACATCAGCAGCAATACATATGTAAAACTTTTTAAAAATCAAGGTGAATAGATAGACTTTGTTATACATTTCATAAGTGAGGTAATTTTTACTATCTCCCCTTTGGAGTCCAGTGACTTGAGTATGATGATATCATCAGTTATCTATTGGTTTTTCTTTACTTGTTCACCGAAGGGAGGAATTTGAATCATGTTTGGCTTGGGATTAGAATCTATAAACATTTATTTAGCACATTCTTAAGCATGTTGCTTTGAGAAATTGACATCCCCAGCCCTTTGATTGTCAGTGATTTTTTTTTTTTTCTAAGCACGTACCCTGGCAGGACTCAGATCACTGGTATTTTGTCTTCATTCTCTAACTGACTGGAGTGCCCAGTTAGAATCTGCTGACCACTGTTCCTACATTTTAGTCAAATCAAAGAATTGCAGAATTCCTGGAAGGATTCTTTGATAGAAACATGCTCAGTAGTCAAAAACATCCATCCTTTTTGAATCTCAGCTCAAGTCTGTCTTCCACCTGGCTGTCTCCTGCATAGTTTTTGGACAGCACTACAGGGAAATTCCTTCACTCCCTTCCAGAAATGTCCTTTCTTAGTCAGTGCAATCTTCTACTAGACTATTATACAGTATATCCTCTAGAAATTTAGTAGAAAGTTCTTGGGCCAAGTATTTGAGTTCTGATATCTACAGTCAAATTGTATACTATTTTTCCCACGTTAATTTCTGTGGCAAATATGTTGATAGTTCTGGATGGTGTGTTGACTGAATCCATACCTGTTAATTATGGTCTATGCATACAAGTCAGGATAAGAGTAATTTTTATGGGTCAGAATACAAAAAATTATTTATGTTCTGTGACCACTAGGTGGTGCCACCAATCAAGGAAAACAATGTGGTTAGTCTTGCTGGCCTATCAAGTATCACCCACAGCTGTGTCTCTAAAGAAAGAAATTAAAGAAGAAACCTGAAAATGGAAAGATCTCCCATGCTCTTGGATAGGCAGGATCAAAATAGTAAAAATGGCAATCATGCCAAAAGCAATCTAGAGATTCAATGCAATCCCCATCAAAATCCCAACATATTTCTTCACTGACCTTGAAAGAGCAATTCTCAATTTTATATGGAGAAACAAAGACCCAGGATAGCCAAAACAACCCTGTACAATAAAGGAACTTCTGGAGGCATCACCATCCCTAACTTTAAGCTTTATTACAAGGCTATAGTCCTGAAAACAGCTTGGTATGGGCACAAAAATAGACTGGTAGACCAATGGAATTGAGTTGAAAACCCTGAAATTAACCCACACACCTACAAACACCTGACTTTTGACAAACAATCCAAATATATACGCCGAAACAAAGAGACCATCTTCAACAAATGGTGTTGGCATAACTGGATACAAACAGGTAGAACACAACAGATAGACCCAAGCCTTTCACCCTGCACAAAACTTAAGTCAAAATGGATCAAAGACCTCAACATAATCCCAGCCACACTGAACCTACTAGAAGATAAAGTGGGAAATACCCTTGAATTAATCAGTACAGGAGACCGCTTCCCGAACATAACACCAGTAGCAGAGACACTAAGATCAACAATAAATAAACGGGACCTCCTGAAACAGAGAATCTTCTGTAAGGCAAAGGACATAGTTAGCAAGACAAAACGACAGCCCACAGACTGGGAAAAGATATTCACCACCCCACATCTGACAGAGGGCTGATCTCCAAAATATGCAAAGAACTCAAGAAGCTATTCTCAAAAACACAAAACAATCCAATTAAAAAATGGGGTACAGAACTAAATAGACAATTCTCAAGAGAGGAATCTAAAATGGCTGAAAGACACATAAGAAAGTGTTGAACATCCTTAGCCATCAGGGAAATGCAAATCAAAACAACTCTGAGATACCATCTTACTCCTGTCAGAATGGCTAAAATCAAAAATACCAATGACAGTTTATGCTGGAGAGGATGCAGAGAAAGAGGAACACTCCTCCACTGCTGGTGGGAGTGTCAACTTGTATAGCCACTTTGGAAATCAGTATGGCGACTCCTCAAGAAAATGGGAATAAGTCTACCACAAGATCCAGCAATTCCACTCCTAGGCATATACCCAAAAGAAGCACATTCATATAACAAGGAGATCTGTTCAACCATGTTCATAGCAGCATTATTTGCCTTACCTGTAGATATTCTCTTTTCAGGGCCCAAGTTCTGAAACTTTTATTAATTTTAATTTTCATTTGTCAGCTTTAATAGCCTGGGCCTATTTCATGGGATATTCCCATAAAGGCTTGGGGTATTGACAGTAAAACCCAAACCCTTACTAAAACTAGGAATTGGCCTGTGAGAGCTGATAATTATGTGGGGCCAAGGCCTTTTTGGAAAGATTGCTTCAGATCCTGGGAACCCAACTCCTCCCACCATATGGTGCTGTTGTTATTGGTCCAATGGCCACTTTTGTCTTAGTAATGTTCTAGAGATACCCTGTGATCCCTTTGTGTGGTGACATTTGAGTAGCTGCCTCTTGAATTTGTCCCCTCATATTGTGCTTCCTGCTACTTCATAGAGCTCAATACCTTTCTTCCCCCCTCCCACTGCAGTAGTATACAAGATGCTCTTTTCCTTAGAAGCTTAAATCTCAGCACTCCTGAGGCATAGGCAGGCAGAGGTGAGTTCAAGACCAGATCACGGGTGAAATTAATTTATTCTGGCATATATCATTGCTGTGTAATCCTCACATATGCCTAAGTAGGTAGACCTACAAGTTGCCTGTCTATTTAATTTGTTCAAAGTTCAACCTGGAATATGAATCTAAAGACACTTAATGATGATGTCATTTGTGGAATGCAAATATGTCTAAACTGGCTCCACTTTGAGCTTTACGTAGAGTTGGATGCATACCATCAATAGAGAGATTATTCCTTATTAACCTCCTAAGTGTGTGAAGTGATTTCTCCCTGGAAAGGCATATTAATTCTAGGACAGCTGCATTTCCATCTTGAAAAAATGTTTCTGAGACAAGCACTCTTATATTGATGTCAGTGGCTTTGATTCCAGTCTGTTTTTCTCCATGGCAATGACCTGGCTGACCTCTATATTACACCTCCAAAATTCTTCAATTAAATGACTGTACCACATTAGAGATTTAAAATTGTCCATTTGAGTCATGTAGTCATATATCCAAAGCAGTCAGAGGAAAAGGATATGAATGTGGAACATTGCTTCTGTCTTCAGACCAAAACAAGAGGAGTAGTGTATTGTGTACACTGCAGCGGAAACAGGGAAGGCAATCAGCTGCTGGAGTCACCATCATGAAAATGGACTTGACTGTGATACAATTGATGTTTTTGTAATGTCCCAGCATGTTTTAATGCATGTCACGTGAATGAACACAGACAGCTTGGAAATGTTATCTTAAGCAAAAGAATATTGAATGTGCAATTAGGCAAATTGCCTATGCAGATATATGTGTGCCATTCTGTTTGATACAGTTAAGTAGGTCAGAGGTTTCAGGTACAGGCCATTGGCTGTAGCTGCATGAGTTCTCAGTAGCTAAAATTTTAGACATAAGTAAATTCATACAATGTCTTATTAGTGACAGTATTCCTACTAGGATAGAGCCTATATTGTTTGAAAGTCAGTATAGCTAAGCGTACTTCCATTTATTTTTATCTGTTTAAAAAACTAATTATTGACAACATTTTTAAAATTTCCTTTTTTAGATGCATTGTGTCCATAATCCCTTTGTTTCTATTTTTTCCATTGTTCCTTCCTTAAGAATTTCATTTCATTTTTATCTTCAGTGGTGTTTATTTATTTATTTATATGTATCAGTTTAGAGCAATGGTTCTCATCCTGTGGGGTCACAGCTCCCTTTGGGGAATCAAATGACCCTATCACAGGACTAGCTTAAGATCACCAGAAAACACATATATTTATATAATTAATACCAGCAAAATTATAGTGATGAAGTAGAACTGAAAACAATTGTACAGTTGGGGGGGTCTCCTCATCATGAGGAAATGAATTAAAGTGTCACAGCATTAGGAAAGTTGAGAGCCACTGCTTTTGGTCAATGTCTCCCATAGCTCAAGCTTGCCTCACACTATGTAATTGAGAATTAATTTGAACACCTATCCTGCTTCTCCTGCACATTACTGGAAAGACATTCATCCAATTCGTTCTAGCTTCAGCCTTGACTTGACTCTGGGAAGGAAATAACAAGTAAATGAATATCCTCCAAGTTCTCAAGGCTTTATTGTGAATTTATTAATGAAGGAGGAACCCGTGTAAGAATTTCATTCACCAATTGCAAAGCAGATGTAGTTATAGAACAGAAAGGGAGGGACAGGAAGAGAGATTTCCTGCTGTGACAGTAGTTGACATTTACCATGTGGAGTCAGGTAATCAATATTAGATATTCTATAAATGTCCTGAATTCCATTTCTCAGTTTCATGGATCAGGCAAACAAGATTCTAGATAAAGAAAAGAACTTATCATGAAACTAAATTCCTGTAGTTATAACATTTCAACCTAAGAAAAAGAACTGGATAAAATGGTTTTGCACTGCCTAACAGAATTGTTTTTTCCAGGTTTAAGAAGATAACCTTGAGAAAAATAATGTAGTTAGTACTGGATGTGCTCTAATACAAATCCCCAGTCTCTGGAGCATATGACTCTAATGCCTGTTTCAACTTTTAAATATAACTTTTGAGGGTTATATATACATAATATCTACTATCATTTTCTCTGTCTTCAAGACATTTTTATAGCCCCTTCCTTGTGTTCTCATCCGGGGCTTTCTTCTTCTTCTTCTTCTTCTTCTTCTTCTTCTTCTTCTTCTTCTTCTTCTTCTTCTTCTTCTTCTTCTTGTTTGTTTAACAACAGATGCTGTGTGAATGTGATCTGTGTTTGGTTGCAGGACATCCCAGCTTTGAAGCAAAGGGTTGGCTGTGCTGAACATTGAGCATGTAATTGAATGTGCACACACAGCAACCTGTGCCATGGAAGAGGAACAGGATGTGCTCTGCCAGATTGGAGGATGTTACTAAATTACTAATTTCCCACATCAGGACCATAACTGACTATAGTGTGGAAGCATGCAAAGCCGGGAGTGTCTGTGTGGTCTGAGTCATTTGATCTCTGCTCATTCAGTGGGGTGACTGCTAAAATCCTGTAGCCCATCTGGGTAGTCTTAACTAAGGATGAAATTTTGGAAGGCTTATCCATCAGGAGCACCAGTGGAGGGTAGCTTACAGGTTCCTTCCTGGATTCTCATCTTATTCTTCTGTGGAGAGCTGTAAGGAAGACCACAAGCCATGCCATGGTGATTGTGTGGCCCTGTATCCCCAGACCAGGAAGAGCAGATTGGCTGAGCTATAGAATCTGAACTGCTTGGGCTGGGATGGACCATGAGCCAAGTTGAAGTTCTGCTGGTCCCTGTGTTGAGCTGGGCAGTGGCCCTTGGTGTGGGGGACCCTTGGCAGTTTGCTTTTCTTCTCTTATCTAGGGTTGATCAGCAATACACCTGGGGAGCTGCTGGCTGCCTCAGAGCTAGGTGCTATTTCCTATTTTCCCTCCTCTTAAAAGGCCTGTTTACAAATATGCAGATTATCTGCATATTGCCAGGGGCTTAAGAGCTAGGAATTTGATCTGAGTTAATTCCTAGGGAGTTGTGGATGCTATAGAAGTCAACACCACTCTAAATAAAATTGGCATTTTTCTTTCAAGAGTGACCAGTTGTTTTGTCTTTATTAATCTGCATATCCCTTGCTGGAACCTGTAAGAAGCAGCAGCACTGGATGCTACATAGTGGAGGTGCTCACCTAGATAAAGAAAGAAGGGAATACAAATCACTAGTGGATTTGCTGTCCAGCATCAAGTTCAAGTTAGGAGTGGGTGTGTTTATATGGTTGCCTCAACTTCTGAAAGACTTAGGCTGATAAGGTACTGTAAGTGTGCCTCAGCTCCAGAATGAGCTGGATTGGAAATAAAGTAGCACTGTCTCAAAAAGAAATTAGAAAAGGAAAATACAGAAAAATAGAAAAAGAAAATATATGGAAAAATGAGAAAAATAGAGCAATAGTAAATACAAATGACATGCATGGGTTTATTGGGATTTGTTTAGATATCAGACCAACAGAAACTTCAGTTAAACATGTTATTGCGTTAGAGAGTGCATGGCATGGGGAGGAGGAAATACACAGAGCCTTCTAGATGTTGCTTTGGACATGGTCAGGAAGGGCACTGAGTCACAGAGAGAGTACCAACAGAAGAGAAAATAGAGAACTGGGTTTGTTCCCCAGATACAGGAGAGGGAAGCAGCTTCAGATGACCTACAGCAGGTCAGAGGGGAAGAAGGCTAGGGTAAGGTCAATGTCAGAACTTAGATAACTTGCAGCCTTGGGAGATGTAGGTTTGGCTGATTCCAGTCAAATGTATAAACATGTTATTGATACAGCCAGCCAGAAACTGTGCTTAAGACTAATGGAGAAAGAAAGGCAACATAGGTAAATTTGGATCTGTTCAAATTTTGGATGCTCATAATTCAAGAATTGACTGTAACTGCTGTGTTACCAGAGATTTCAATTAGGGATTTTTCAGTTCAACAAACTGATCATAATCTAGGCAAAATGAGAAATGTGAGATGTATGCAAGTTGTGAATGTTTGGTGTGGCCACACATGAATGTTTGATATATGTATGATTGTGAATGCATGAATGCTGACACAAGGAACTGCTTAAATTTCCTTGGACTATGTCTCAGACATAGTAAATTAGCTACCAAAATTGCTTTAATTACAGTCAATAAGAACATCCAATTGGTCACTCAATCTCTTAACAGGAGAGGTTGATTTGAATCCTCAAGATTCAGTTGGTGGAAAAATAAAAGGAGCCCATATCATTGATTGAGGGGCAGGGAAAATCTTCGATGATTATATGGAATTTGGCAAAGGAGAAGATACTGACATCCTCCTAAATTTTTATAGATGTAAAGAAATATCTAGAAAGTAAACTAAACGTTGATACATGATTTGATAAAGGTTTTTGAGAAAAAGCCTCTCAGGAGACAGCTGCCTGTTAAAACCATTAATTGATTTCAAAGAAAATTGATAATCAGTTTCCAAATCTTGAGCTGTTGCAATTTATGCTAATACATCCTATCAGATTCCCAAAATAGTAAGGAGCAGTGCCATGAAAATGCTATGTCAATTTTTACTATTGGTTCTTCTGATAGAAGAGCAGCTTATGTTATTACTAGAAAAAATATAAGGAGAGAAGGCCCCAACCACAGCTCAGAGAATGAAGTTAGGTGCTGTTGCAATGGTCTCTCAGCAGTTAATAATATGATTCATTTAATCTATGGACTAAGAATCATTATGTTTTTATGGCTCTTTAAATTGTGGAGACAATTCTATACATAGAGGATCAGGTTAAAAATGTTATTTGGACAAATTCAATATGCTTTTCACCTAAAAATTTCTATGTTTTATAGGTCACATTGGGATCTGTTCAGGCCTTTCCCCTGCCTACTGGCTAAAGGGATGGAGTTAACAGATTGATTAATAAAAATGGTAGATTTTTCTCAGCCTCATAATTTTTGTCATTTAATAACTAAGTCTAAATATACAATTTTGTTTAGCTAGAGATTCTGCTCCTCAAAATTGCCAAACAATGAGCTGTACCCACAATATTTATCTGTAATTAATTTAGGTATGAACCCAGATGTCCTAGAAGCAATGAGGTCAAGTCTCTGTTGTAGGGTGTGCTTAAAGAGCAAGGCAGGAAAAGAGATTGGGAAGAATTTATAGGGTGACCCCTTGCCTGTGTCAGACAGACCCCAGGTACAGAGGGCACCTGGAGACAGGAGAGGATTTGGACTATTTTTGTTTTGTTTTGTTTTGTTTTGTTTTTCGAAACAGGGTTTCTCTGTGTAGCTTTGGAGCATATCCTGGCACACGCTCTGGAGATCAGGCTGGCTTCGACTCACAGAGATCCACCTGCCTCTGCCTCCTGAGTGCTGGTATTAAAGGTGTGGGCCACCAACGCCCGGCTGGATTGGGACATTTTTAATGGGGGCGATTGTACCCAAAGCTTCCCATACCTCCAATACCTACTACCTAGAAAAATGATGAACCTGTTTGGGTAGAATAATGGCTCCAGGCTAAAATAAAATTGGAGGCTGCTCATGCCCTGATTCAGAAACAAGTCAATGCTGGTCACATTGTTCCTTCTACTTCTCCCTGGAATACCCCAATATTTGGTTTTAAGAAAAAATTAGGTAATTGAGGCTGTTACAAGGCTTTCGACAGGTCAATAAGACCATGATGCCCATGGGTGCCACTCAGGCAGGGATGCCAGCCCCTGAGGCCATCCCCCAAAAATTATCATTTACATGTGATAGATTTAAGGGATTGCATTTTCAATATTCCTCTGCACCCTGCTGATTGTCAGCATTTTGCTTTCAGGGTCTCATTTCTAAATTTAAGAGAGCCTTATAAGAGGGTATCAATGGGTAGATTTGCCTCTAACAAGGATAATAGCCCTACCATGTGTCAAGTTTTAATCAGTTTTGTCTGGATTTTGTAATTACCCCCAAAACTGGCCTTCCTCACAACCCCCAAGGGCAGGCTATGGTGGAACTTGTCAATCACACGTTAAAAGCTTATTTGCTTATACAAGGGTGCTCTTGGCTCCCCTCAACATACTTATTTATATTTTAAATTTTTTTAATAGTGCATAATTCTAACACCTCTGCAGCAAGTCATCCTTGGGAGTCCTCTGTGCAGACAAAGCCTCTGGTTAAATGAATAGATTTTCCCTGGAGTCTTTGGAGAGGGCCAGATCCAGTTTTGTTGTGGGCTCCGAGGTCTATTTGCATTTTTCCACAGAATGCTGAATCTCTAGTCTGGGTGCTGGAGTGTTGTGTATTCCTGGTTCCTGCTGATTTGTTCAGCCTTCTAATGAGCCATTGGATGCTAATGAGAAATCTGCCAGCCTTGGTGCTGATGGATTCTTAGAAACAGGTGTGACCTTTTATGGTCAGCTCCAACCTTAACCTCGGAAAGGCAGCCGGCAATAAGGATTTAAAGGAACAAATATCCTAATAAGCTGGAAGCCAAGCCAACCTTTTTCCACATGTTCCACTCCTGGCCTTATGTCTGCTTAAAATACAGTCTCTTTGGCTGTCCAAGGGGTTAATTTAACTCACAAGGTGTGCTCCTACACTCTTTGATATGCTAAGTAACGCTCCTTCTGGAGAAATAATTAAGTGTTTCCTCCAAAGTTGCCACTTGGTGAAGCTGCAGAGATGATGGGATTGCAGCCTCCGTTTTTGTGGTACAGACATAACAATGGGATCCCTGGAGAAGACCAGCTTTTCTTTACTGACATGGGAGAGATCTTGACCTTGCTACTTTTGAATGGCTGCAATTGCAGCCACCAGGGAGTTTCCTGCTTAGCTGCCCCTCAGGCACTTAACACAGCAAGCATCCTGCATAGTTCTCAGGGGAGGTTCCGTCTGCCTTAAGATCCTTAGAATTTTATTTATTCTCTAGTCTGAATGGGCAATTTAAATTTTAATTGGGTAGCTTTTCTAGATTTCTCAATTGGCTCCTCAAAATTATTTAGACTTGTGAGATGTCAGGGAGACTTCTGTCGTTTGGAACTCATACTAAAGGTCACTTCAGGTATGAAAAGAAATCGCTAGACCACAGGATTAGATTTCTGGGCAGCTTCCTTTTAGCCCTAGTCTGCCTGTGGCACAAAAAAACAGCAAGTCAAGAGCCATTTGTGGAGAAAGCAAATCATGCTTTCCTTGACAGCAAACTACCCCTCAGTGCATGTCTAACTGAGTTGCAGGACAAATGAGTTATCAATGATGGGTTATTTTCAAGGGATATCTGTTTACCTAAGACAGAGGATCTGCACGGGCCAGGCAGGCTTTTCTATGATGGGCACGATAGATGTTGACATCCTGGAAATACTAAGACAGATACTAATTTCTATTTTTATATGTTTAAGGGATGACCAGTAGGGTACCTCTGGGAGTGTGCTTTTCTCCTCATATGTAGGGTTGATCTGCATTACCCTGGGGGAGCTACTGGCTGCCTCAGAGCTACGTGCTATTTCCTATTTTCCCTCCTGAAAACAGGGCCTGTGTACAAATATGCAGATTATCTGCATATTGCCAGAGGCTTAAGAACTTGGACATTGATCTGAGTTACTTCCTAGGGTCCTGCTGATGGTGTAGATGTAACCACCCTCTAAATAAAATTGGCATTCTTCTTTCAACAGTGATTGGCTCTTTTGTCTTTATTACTCCACAGATCCCTCCCTCCAACCTGAAAGAAGTTGTAGGGCTGGACCCTACACCTTGGGCTCTGAGCTTTGTTGAGTGTGGATTCCCTGTGGAAGGAGAGGCTCTGCCTTGCCTGCATGAGAGACTATGAGCTGGTAATATCACTGTCCAGTGATACAGGCTTTTCTTTTGTTTAGCAGTGGGAAGACAGATTGGAAAACTGAAGGTCTGGATTCTAGAAGTTCTGGATGTTACATTCCACTTTCAGGTTTGTCTTAGAAATGTTACTGATAGTTCAGAAACTGCTAGGAGGGCATGGGAATCATCCTTCAGCAATACATGATTAGAGTGTTTTCAACACTGACAGCTACTGACAGCCACCATCATGTGATTCAAGTGAAGTTCAGTTCCAGGGCACAAAAGGATTTTCTGCAATGTAGAGGTATTTCAGGTTACCATAGTATTTTGCAGGTGAATAGGGAAGATGCCACATCTTGTGACATCATCCATTCAACTGGAAGCAGTCATCCACTTTTTCTTCACATTGTCTTTTGATTGGACATCACTTGGGCTGGGTTTGCCTGAACCTACAAGGGGGCACAAGGGGCTGTAGAGTCATAGAAGGCTCTGTAGGAGATGGCTTACATTTGTTGATAGGGCCCCAGACCATGGGGCCTCTCTGGAAGAAATATCAGTTGCTGGAGTGTCAGAAAATTAACTGTTTAGGGGTCACTTTTTGTTGCAGTTGTGAAATCTGTCTTTATTTAATTTCTGTACACATGGAATCATAGGTATCTGTGTTTGGCTGAGATTACTTTAGTCTTTTGGATAAAAGCTCATTTTCCTGCTTTTGTTCTTGGCTTTTTCTCTCAATTCTCTATTCTGTTACAAATATTGTAGGCATTCTTTATTATTGTTGCTTCCCTGATAAATGTAGAAGTCATATTGTATCAAGGTGTGTACTGTATTTGTTTTTTTGAGACAGAGTTTCTCTGTGGCTTAGAAGGCTGTCCTGGAACTAGTTCTTGTAGACAAGGCTGCATTCCAAGTGTCAGAGATCCACCTGCCTATGCCTCCCAAGTGCTGGTATTAAA
>NW_023277425.1:92500-113305 GCF_003668045.3 Cricetulus griseus | reverse complement strand
GGGTTTTTTTCTTAAAAAACTGCCTTTCTTTCTCCAAGGATAGGCAAATATCTGTTAAATTGTTTACCATGATCATGTCCAATGCCTCTGATTTATTTCTTCAGGAATGTTGATTTTCGGGTACTATTTTTACTCTATACTTTCATTAAGAAAGTATTTCAAGTATTTATGTTTGTATGATTTCCATAAGTTATTGAGGTTATTGAGAACTTAGTAGTGAACAAGAAAGAAAAGTTTATTAACAAGAATGGTTATGAAGTAATTTGATTTGCATGGATTGTTAATACATTTTTATCTTCAGAAATGTTTGCAGAAGGGACCTGATATAGTCTCCATATCAAAATGAAACCCCCAGTCACTTGCCAAAATAAATATTTCCAAATGATTCTTTACATTGCAGCCATTTTTGGTGTAACAGCACCATACTTTGGCAATAGATTTAAACTGTGTTTTTCTCCTACTTAATCACTTTGGGAAAGGTGGTGTCTGTGTTGTTTGCCCTCTTCAATAATCAAGCTTCTATGTCTCTGCAATGTTCCTTATTTTCTATTTACTTAGATTCAGTTCTCAACTTCAGTATGGTTTCCAGATTTATTTTGGATGAGGCATAGTTTAATCCCATTTTTTGTGACCCATTAGTTCATAGTCAATTGGCCTCCTATCTGACACACTTTGTCACATAGAACCTGAAAGGTATAAAATTTCCCTAACACCTACTTCTGTTTGTTTTAATCTGGTTGTCTCAGTTGGTGTTGACATGGATATTACCAATAAATTCACTAACAAGAGCAGTGAGAAAGTGCAAATAGAGCTGGACCTGAAGGCCAGTGCCTCTGAAGAGGAGACACTTTCAGATCACTATGTCATCCTGAGGAGCCTTGGCAAAGGGACCTTTGCTGAGGTGTAGCTTGCCTACCACCTTCACACAGAGGTGCAAGTTGCTGTCAAGGTCCTCCAAAATGGAACCAAAAATGACTTCAGCATCAAAACGGAAATTGACATGTATAAAACTTTGGACCACCCGTATGTTATCAAGCTGTTCCATATCATCAACACCAAAGAATACACCTATATAGTGTTGGAACATGCTGCTCGTGGAGATCTGGCGAGCTATATTGGGAGGGTGGGTCGTCTGCAGGAGGAGCAGGCCCAGCACATTTTTACCCAGCTTGTGTGTGCAGTTCACTACTGCCATGACAGTGGCATTGCGCACAGAGACATCAAGCTAGATAATATCCTGCTTGATGACAAAGGCAACATCAAGCTGTGCGACTTTGGCCTGGCCACCCGAGTCACCCCTGGACAGGGTACCAAGGGCTTCTGCGGAACCCTGGAATATTGTGCTCCAGAGTTGTTCTCTGGCAAGGAATACGATGCAAAGGCAGTTGACATCTGGAGCATGGGAGTGGTTTTATATATATTGGTGACGGCATCCTTTCCCTTCAAAGCCAACACCTATTCAGAAATGAAGGAGGAGATGCTGGATCCCAAGTACCACCTCCCTAACACCCTTTGCAAAAACATAGCCAACATCATTGTGCAGTTGTTCACTGTGAAGCCTGAGCAGAGGCCCAAGATAGTTGACATTAGGCAGCACCAGTGGCTCAAGACGAAGCAAGAATTTGGGAAAATCACATCATCCTTAGAGGCACTCTGGAACAACCTGAATCCCAGCGTTGTGGTGGCTATGGGGAGAATGGGCTACCATCCCAAGGACATTAGTGCTTGCTTACGTGAGAAGAAATTCAATAACATCATGGCCACATTCCTAATTTTAAACCACAAGTCACCCTGTGACCAGTATAAATATGCTGCCAAATTCTTGCCGGGCCGTGTTCCTAAGTCCCCAGCAGATGCTCTCACTAGCTTTCCAACTCAGAGGGGACTGAGTGAGCTTGCTCTTTCCATCTTGCTGGAGGAACACCAGGTGCATGATGACAATGGATCAAGGAAGAAGAGGATGAGAAGCCTGAGCATGCCTGCCAGCTTGTGCTGCCAGCAGAAGGCAAACAAACATCCACCCCCAGGCCCCAAACTTGCTCCTAAGCATACTTATCTCAAGAGCAGATGTTTGGCACTGGATAGCATGATTTGCAATTCCTCATCCTCCAGATCCCTGTCTTCTGAGAGCACTTTTTCTGCATTCTTCTGGTCCTGTGAAACACCCCAGGAAGTGAACACCCCCAACAATATCTCAGATACTCAGAGGTCAGGAAGCTACAGGGAGGTCCCTCCCATTGTGAACACCACTGCCACATACGATATCCAGAGAGGTTCTCTTCAGACAACATCCAAGGACAGCTTTGGTGATGTCCCTCCCGAAGGCATACCTGAAATACAGAGATACTCCCTTCGGGCAACATCAAAGAAGAGCTTTGAAGATGTCCCTCCTGAAGGCATAGCTGAAATCCGGAGATCATCTGGTTGGGAAAAATCTAAGAACAGCTTTGAAGATGTCTCTTCTGAGGACACCACTGAAATCCAATTTTCATCCATTCAGGAAACATCCAAGAACAGCATTCACGATGTCCCTCCTGAAGACATTGATGAAATCCAGAGATCTTCTCTTCAGCAATCATCCCGGGAGAGCTTTGACAATGTCCTCCTTGAAGGCATACCTGAAATCCAGAGCTGTAACAGCTTTGATGATGTCCTATGTAAAGACACATATGAAATCCCAAGACCTTTCCTTCAGGAAACATTGAATAACATCTTTGACAATGTCCCTCCTGAAGAAATCCCTGAAATCCACAGACCTTTCCTTCCGGCTACCTCTAAGAACAGCTTGGAAGATGTTCCTCCTAGAGGTATAACTGTAGCCTCTGAGAGCCGTCTATCCCGAGGTTGGAAGAGGGTGAAGAAGACAATTGGAAATTGTCTGAGACAACTATGCTGCTGTGTGCCAGGCTCCAAAAGAAGCCATGGATCTCAGAAGGAAGTGGAACCAGTGGAAGTGGAGAGCAGTGCAGTCCCACACATGCAGCTCCCATGCACAGGGGTGCCCAAGAGGCACTCCTGTGTTTCTTAGTCTATATATTTTCCAAAGTCCTCTGCAAAAATCACAAATGACTTAGCTGAAGGTAGACAACAGAAGATGAGAAGCAGACGTTGCAGAGGCATCAAGAATTAATTAGTTAAAATAGGAAAGGATAAGAGGGGCTTAAAGTTTTGGGGGAAGAAAATTCCAAAGGCTATGGAAGAGTGTGCATGGAAGAAACCATTTTAAATGGATTTCCCTGAAGGAAATAAGAGTCAAGAATATAAACTACATATTTCAAAGTTCGTAAGACTGTCTTTTGCCTATGTCTCTCTCTTCTGAAGTGATAAGACTCTTTGAAGGTTGAGACATGGGATAGGAATTTCCCTGGTGTGACTGAGACAGCTGATTTTGGAGCCCTGCGGGTAGTTAAGATGGCAGATTGCTTACTAACCCAGGAGAGAAGTCCAGTACAGTAGGAGGTAAGCCATATTCTTCCACAGGATTCTCCATAGACACCATAGTTAGCAAGGGTAAGTCCCATGGATGGACTTCCATAGCATTCTTCTTAGAATCCAACATTGTGCCAAAATTCAACTCCAATCTGCCCCTAATTTAGACGTCCTGATGGGATAGTCTCCATGGATTCACCACAGCAATGCTTATTTTCTTTCTTTACCTTCAAGATGAGGTCCAAGGTAGATGTTTTGTCACACTGTGGGAGAGGTGAGCCTCTCCCTAATCTGGCTCCTTTCTTTGCTGTCCTGTTTGCAGCCTACTTACATCCCTTTGGCCCTCTTTTCATAGGAGTCACAGTCCCCCTGCATGATGCTGTGTCATTTGACTATTGGTGAAGGACCCCTAACTGTGGGGCATTTGTCAGAAGCATACTTGTCTCCTAACAGGAATATGACATCAAACTGGAAGGAAATGGGTACCACTGAGGATGGAAAACAGGGATATGTCTCCACTCTGGAAGGTGGGTATTGCTTCCCTCTCTTGGAGCAGAGGAGGAACATGACTTAGTCCACAGTCTTGAAAATACTTTTCATTCAGATCCAACATCTGAGGTCAGACCTAGACAGAACCTATTGACCATAGAGTTGAGGAATTCTGCCAGACCTTGTACTTGTGTGTCCTCCTGTGAAAGTTGTCTTTCATGTTGTCATGGACACATTCCAGGCAGATCACTGCTGTCGGCAATGATAATTGGCCACTCAGAAGGGACTAAAGGGCAGGACTCATCTGTTGGCCCCATATGGCTAAAGGCAGCACTGAGGCCACCAATATAGACCTGTTGTATGACAGGTGTTTCTGTGACCTGGTCTACCCTTGACAAACATCTACAGACACATAAGCATGAGGCTGCCAAAGCCAGCCTTATACAATTCAAAGGAAAATGGTCATTGAGTTCATGATGCAGGAGAGACAACGTCATAATGAGAGACAACACAGTCATTCATTGAGCGGAATCTTGGCATAACTTGTGGCAAGTATAGCATCTTTCCCCTCTCACACCATATCGCCTAAAGTTTATGGAGGAAGAGTGTGTGTAGAGCAGAGAGAGAGAGACAGACAGACAGAGAGAGAGAGAGAGAGAGAGAGAGATAGAGAGAGCAATAATGGCAATATGTTATGCATCAATAGCAGCAACAGCTTTTTCAGTTCCTGCAGTCATTTGAACAAAATTGTAGACACATCCAGCACACTCCATAAAAAACAAAAAACAAAAAAAACAAGAAAACAAACTAACAACAACAAAAAAATAATGTAAAAAACAAAATCCTGGTAATCAGGGCAGTTCTGTTACTCTTGTGGTACTAGACACCATTTTTTTTTAATTAGCTTCTCATTCATCATCTTAGAGGAAACCATTCTGAGCAACATCATTAAAACAGCTCTCATAAAGCACAGTCACTACTATGTATCATAAAGGAGGTCCATATATGAGTGAGTACATATCATGTTTGTCTTTTTGTGATTGGGTTACATCGCTCAGAATGGTTTCTTCGAGTTCTATCCATTTTCCTACAAATTTCAAGATTCCATTTTTTTTCACTGCTGCGAAGTACTCCGTTGTGTAAATGTACCATATTTTCTCTATCCATTCTTCAGTTGAGGGGCATCTAGGCTGCTTCCAGTTTCTGGCTATTACAAATAATGCTGCTATGAACATGTTTGAACATATGTCCTTGTTATATGAATGTGCATTTATTGGGTATATGCCTAGGAGTGGAATTGCTGGATGTTGTGTTAGACTGATTGCCATTTTCTTGAGGAGTCGCCATACTGATTTCCACAGTGGCTGTACAAGTTGGCACCCCATCAGAGTTTCAAAGTCATTTGCACACACCTGAAGAGATCACCGGACCCATACACACCAGGAAAGGAAGTGACACCAACTCAACTCACTGGAACAAGACACGGGAAGACGGCAATATAAGTGTTTTGTTTTTATCTTCACAGGAAATCTCATCTACAGAAGCCATAGGACACTGCATGGGTAGATCCTTAAGATGAGACGGTAACTATAACCATCAAACAAAAGGAATGTTCCATATCTTTAAATTACAGCTATCTCTCAGAGAACTCCATTTCTCTTTCTTTCCTAGTCCCTCTTCAATTAATCCAATGCTGGCTTTAGAGTTGGATTTGGCTCTCCTCCTCTAAATCCAAGTTCGTTGTTAAAATCAACTTCCGAGTTTCTGTATTATATTAAGAAGCCATTTGGTGTAATACAGAATAAGTGAAAAATTGGGGACTGTCATTTGTCTTTTCTTGGCTCTTTCTCTCAAAGTATACATTCGCTAATAATTGTTATTTTCCTTTTGTTGCCTTTCCTGGTATGCATATATATACAAGTAATTTTCTCTGTTTACATTTATGTTTGAGTGCCACACAGCAAATGAAGAACTGACAGACAGCAATCCCTGGATGCTCAGGAAAGAAAATGGGCCACATATCCTCAAGTACACTGGATCCAACTTGCTTTGTTTCAACTGACACTCTGGACAGAACATCAGGGACTGACTTCAATCTACACCAGAACTTCAATCAAGATAATGACTTCAACCTGGACCTTCAATCAAGCATCTCCATAAGACATGGACTGGACATATCTCATTCAGGACTTTCACAAAACTAACATATTTTTTCCCTACAGGATCCCACTTTCTTCGTCCCAGTTCAGCAGGAAGTAGCTTGGAGAATACTGCGCCCCCTTTCCACACAGTTGACACCTAGTTAGGGTTACTTTTTTATTGTTTAAGTTTGGGTTTGCAAGGAGTTATTCAAGATTGGACATCTCTTTCAGATGAATTTAAAGTGACACTTTAAGGGGACACTGATCATGCATTTTGGGTGTGGTCAGTGTGAGTTAGCAAGGCTTTAAATATAAGAATTGCAAGATTGCCACTCTCTCTGGGCCCTCTTTTGCCTGGTGGTACAGGACTTGCTTAGTGTGTGAGTACTTCCTAATAAACAATCTCGTTGTCAAACTAGATCTGACTGCATTGTGATCCCCATTGATTTCTGATGCACTTTACCTACCTGAAAACATAAATACACACACAAACAGACACACATACACACACACACACAAATAAGTAAATCTATGCATCATTTTAGGCTATCCATCTTCTACACACAAATACCCCAAACACAAGTAGCCATAAAGATCAGCTGTGTATGTACACACACACACACACACACACACACACACACACACACACACACAAACACACACACAAATGCTCACATGAAACATATCCGGACATCCTCTTAGCCTACCTGTCTTCTACAGACAAGTCCCCCACACTTAAGTAGGTGTCAAGACCAGCTATGTAGGATTAAACACACAAACACACATACAAACACACACACATACACACACACAAATCTATTTTTCCTATTAGGAACCCTCTTTCCCCAGATTGAATCCCACTTAATAACTAGCTGTCAAGACCAGCTATATAAGTATATAATACTATCTCTCTTTCTATCTATCTCTCTCTATTTCTCTCTCTCTCCCTCACACGCACTAAAACATACACATATTTCTAAGTATTTTTAGGCATCCACTCTCCTACATACAATTCCCACACACAAACAAGAAAAAAGACCATCCATATAAACACACACACACACAAAGACAAAGCAAGGAATCTTTTAGGCAACCCCTTATCTACACACAAATCACACACACATAACTGTCTGTCTACACCAGATATAAAAGTGTACACCTACAGACACACAAACATACACATATACACAACTTTGTATCCCTTTAGGCAATGCCTATTCTACAAACAGATCAATGCATGTAACTAGCTGTCACAAACAACTTTATAATTAACCAAACACACACACACACACACACACACACACACACACACACAAACACACATATCTAAGTATCCTTTAGGCTCTACACTCATTTAGACAAATCCTACAAACAATACAAGGGGTCAAGTCCATATATATAAGTACACACAGACACACACACACACACACACACACACACACACACACACACACCTACGTATCATTTTTGGTATGCTCTCTCCTACAGACAAATACCCACCTGCTGTCAGGACTAGTTATATAAGTATATACATATATACACACACATGACTAAGTATACTTTTAGATACATTCTCTCATACATACATAACCAAAACACATAACCAGCTAGGTAACTATATGCCCATAAACCCGCGCTCACACACCACAACCTGACACCACTTTAGGCACCCCTTCTCCTACAGATACATATGTAGGTGTCAAAACCAGCTATATAAATAAACACACACACACACACACACACACACACACACACACACACACACACTTAAGCATACACACACAAAACAACGACCTAAGCCCCCCCATCTCTAACAGAAAAATTCCCAAACAAAAGTAGGTGTCATTAACACCTATATAAATACACACAGGCACACACACACACACAGACACACAACAACAACAACAACACACAACACACAACAACAACAACACACACACACACACACACACACATACAAACACTGATAGGTGTCAAGTTCTACTAGGTATACTGTGTGATCTGCTTCAGAGAGGATTTACCTTTCAGTACATGAAACACAGGTTTGACTAAGGGGATTTATCAGTAAGGGAAGGGACACATAATGTCACCTAAAACTTACCACTGCTTCTGTGTGTGTGTGTGTGTGTGTGTGTGTGTGTGTGTGTGTGTGTAAATGTGTATGATTTTGTGTGTGTGATTTGTATGCATGTGTGCTTGTGGTTGCTTATATGTATGTCAGGTAATACTGTGCCCCTGCTCAAGTGACAATCTTCACTATAGCACAATCTCCACTTATATATATGTTTACTCACACACAAACACAAACCATGTATGTGCATGGCAAGGTGTCAGATCCTGCAAGGTACCCCTTCATCGGCAGCAGAACATTAGGTATACATGCATACATACATACATACATACATACATACAAACATACATACAAACATATATTTATCCTTGTGCATGCATGTGCATACACAAAGGGATAAGTGTAGGGTTGTATTATGTATCGCCTCCCATATATCTAAAGCCTCAAAGTCAGGCCTGTGTTTCAGGTTCTGTTCCCTTCTAAACAGATCACACATGTAGGACTAAGTGTCTGGTCATTATAGATACCTCCTAATCCAATCAAATGGTTCAGTGCACAAATATGGGGACTTTATCAGTACTACTAGATACCCCCACCCTAGAGAGAAAATGCTCAGTATATACACATAGGAAAATCTAGGCCCTAAAGTTACAGATCTGCTTCTTCATGTTAATTCCTCCCTGCAGGGAAAACTCGCCAAACAGGGATATTCACGTGGTCTGCCAGCTTCAAACTCACCCACAACTACTTCCCGCAACACACTACTTGAATTTGTATTGGGTATACTCCTCTATAAAGTAATATCACACACAGGAAACTAGTTGCAGGTCCTACTATGGGTCACCACTTCTGTAGCCAAAGCCTCATACAAAAGCATGGTTTTGTGAGGATCTACCACATAATCCCTCCTACACATGGCAAAACCCACAAATGCATACAGGGATAGGTTTCAACTCCTGCTGAGTGCCACATCCCCAACAGCAAAAGTAAAACCTGCACATAGAGATCCAGATAACCATTCAAACGCTAGGAAGCTGCTCCCCTATCTGTTCCTCCATGTTTTATACTCACATCTAAAGAATGAGAGCTAAAACAGGAGATGTATAGGACCTACAGCTAGTTTACTATTATTCCTATAAATCCTCCCTATAGCCATGCCAGGTACATAGGCACACACTCAAATGCACTTAGGTACCCATGCATATATGAAACCATTCACATACACATCAACCAAACCCTGTTTACATACAACCATCTATCTGCTTCTATAACTAGTTGTTCATATCCCTACAGCAAAGCATGTACATACACAAGCATTAAGAGGATAACAAAGAGAGGGCAGAGATTCAGAGATACAGACAGAAGAATGAAAGTCAGATAGACACACACACATACACACAGAGATACAGAGAGAAAGAGATAGATAAAGAGAGAGAGAGAGACAGAGACAGAGAGAGAGACAGAAACAGAGCAAGAGACAGAGAGCATTCTGTTTCAGGTCCATTGTTAATACTGCATTATAGTCAAAGCTGTCTACTCAGGGCTAGGTGTCATGTTCTGCTTGATATTGCTTCCCATATACCCAAAGATCCTATACACAACTAGGTTACCAGTGTGCACACACTGCCTTATCATAAATGTCAGGTACATAGCCATACACCCAAAAGCACACTCAGGTGCACATATTCCAGCAGACCTATGCACATATTCAATGAACTTTCACCTTTCTGTCAATTCCAGGTTGTATGCCCCATACAGTTAATACCCCATACACACCTATGGTTGTCAAGTCTGGTGAGTTAGAGGCATCCCCAATGTAAATTATACCCCACAAACAACTCTAGGCGTTAGGATCAGTGAGGTGTCACAAAGACAGGCCAAAGCCCTATTTTACACACATACATGGAAACACACACACATGCACACGCACACACGAACACACACACACAATTCAATTTGGAATCCTCCTCAAATTTTTGGTGCCCTGAGAAACCATGTTAGTACCTGTGTTTGTACATTTATTTGCCACCATATGAAACAAGAAAATGGAAAATGAAAATACAAGAACGCATCCAACAACAGGAAAACCAATATGACACCACCAGGGTCTAGGGACTCGACACCACTAAGACATGAACATCCCAAAACAGTTGAACTACTTCTTTCTATAACTACTTCTTTGCTATAAGTGTGTGATGTAAACATGCATGGAAGAAGAGAAGGTTTAAAAATGGATAGACGACCTGGTGAAAACAAACCAAGATCCAGGACAATATAATTCCATGTGTGATTATAAATATGGAAATTAATAACACACATCAAGTATCTCAAGCATTTGGATTTGAGGAATCCTGACACTCATCCAAGCAACTCCAAGCTTAATATGACAGCGTACAGGTTTCTCATCTATATTATATCGCCTTCCCTGAGAAACCATGTCAGTACGTGTGTTTGTACATTTATTTGCCACCATATGAAACAAGAATTCCTTTTATTATTGCATACAACTTTTAAATTTATGACCAAATCCATTAAGGCAAAAACACTTTGCTTGAGAAAAACTGCAAAACATTGTGACTGCAGGGTCTGGTAAATTGTTAAGAGTGTTGTTTTCCCAGTGCCAAGAGGCTCCTGACAGATTAAGCCACACCCGTCACACACATTCAAAGGGCCTTATTAGGTCCCATATAGGTTCCTCAGCTACTGTCCAGAGTCCATGAGTTCCTATTCCCTGTCTTTCCTCTCTTCAACTGAACTCATGCAGCTAAACCTGGTGCTTGTTTGGGTCCCTTCATCTGCTTCCCTTATTTACGGGAATTAAACACTATTATATACTGGACTTTGTTGACTCCCCAAGGGAGGCTTTACCTCTTAGGAATGGGATTATTTGGGGTGAGATGGCAGGATGTAAGGGATTGGGAGAAAGGGAGTGAGAGGGAACAGAGTTTGGTAATTAAAACAAAAATAGAAACATATAGTAGAGTTTAAAAATAAAAGAGTACTTCTTGCTCTTGTAGAGTCTGTAATTCATTTACCACCACCCAGGACAAGCAATAAACAGCCTCATGGTATCCCAGCTACAGTTGAACTACTTCTTTCTTCTAGGGACTTTGAGCACATTAACTCTGGGAACTCCTGCCCCAGGGATCAGCAGGCAGATTGAATTGACCCCTCAGGACCAAGCAACCCAGAGTATGTTGACATATGTGCTCTAGTCCTGTTCTCACCCACCTGGAGAGAGTCTGGAGTACCACAGAACTGCCTACAACCACATTAAGACCCATCAGAGTATCGGCGCCAATTACAACCTCCTAAAGAGAACACAGGCCCCATACACACCAGGAAAGGAAGAGACACAACCTGAATCGACTGGAAAAGAAAATGGAAAATGAAAATACAATTACGCATCCAACAACAGGAAAACCAATATGACACCACCAGGGTCTAGGGACACTACACCAGTAAGACATGAACATCCCAAAACAGATGAAGCAGAAGAGAGCAATCTTAAAAACAATTTTATGCAGATGATAGAGACCCTAAGAGATAAAATCACAAAATCCATTAGAGAAATGGAAGAAAACATGAAACAAAAGATGCAAGAAATCAAGTAAAGCCAAAAAAAAAAAGAAAAGAAAAGAAAAGGAAACAGCTGAATAAACAGTTCTGGACATGAAAACTAAAATACAGACAATAAAGAAACCACAAACTTAAGGAATGCTGGAATTAGAAAAGGTAGGTAAAAAAATTCAGGAACGACAGATGCAAGCATGACCAACAGAATACAAGAGATGGAAGATAGAATCTTAGATGCAGAAGATAAACTAAAGGAAACAAATTCATCAAGCAAAGCAAATCTTAAGTCCAACAAATCCTAATCACAGCATATCCAGGAAATATGGGACACCAGGAAAAGAACAAACCTAAGGATAATAGGAATAGAGGAAGGTGAAGAAACACAACTCAAAGGTGCAGAAAACATACTCAACAAAATCATAGAAGAAAACTTTCCCAACCTAAGGAAAGACATGCCTATGAAGGTATAAGAAGGCAATAGAACGCCAAATAGAGTGGACCACAAAAAAGTCCCCTTTCATATAATGATTAAAACACCAGATGTGCAGAATAAAGAAAGATTATTAAGATCGGAAACAAAAATGCCAAGTAGCATATAAAGGCAAACCTATCAGAATTGCATTGTACTTCTCCATGGAAACTCAGAAAGCCAGAGGACCTGGATAGATATTCTACCAACTCTGAGAGAACTGAGATGCCAGCCCAGAGTACTATAGCCAGCAAAGTTTTCAATCACTGTAAATGGAGAAAACAAGATATTCCATGACAAAACCAGATGGAAAGAAATTGTTACCACTAACATATGGGGAACCTGACCCTGTTCCTAATCCCAACTCCTCCACATCTTCTGCCTGGTGGCTTCCCCTCAGCACCCACTCTGATCCAACACCTTCTTGGGCCTGTGCCTTCTCCCACCACCCTGTCACTCCCTGTCAGCCCACTCCAGGGACTGTGCCTTCTCCTTTTGGAACCTTTCCTAGATGTGTGTCCTCTCTAATTCTCAGGCTCTCTCCCTGCATCAGGATAGCTTTTCTCGAGGCTATCTTTTAGACCCTGGATCCATTTTGACAGGTGATTACCCCTCACCTACAGCTGCCAACGGTTGCATGGCTACATTGTGCATAGTTTGGGGGCTGTAAAAGGACTCTGCATGCAGAAACCAGCAATCACCACCAGAAAGCCTTCCTTAATTCACAACTATCTAGGTATTCCCACTCCTGGATGTTGTGAAATCTAAGCTGGTATCTCATTTATGGAAGGTAGGACGCGTGTCATTGCCCTGCCTTGACATATCTGATAACAGTAGTTGTATAACCACCTATCAGCCACCCTCCAAGATTTTACTTATTTGCAGAAGTACATTTATTTAGAGACAGTGTTTCCTGTGTATCAGCCTGATGCCAAACTCTCTATGTAGCTGAAGAGGACCTTGAACTAATGTTCCTTCTAAATCCCATGAGAGATTGGAATACAGTCATGCGCTACTAACAAGGCCAAATGTGGTCCTCAGAATTAAACACATGGCTGCTTGTGTGCTCAGTAACAAGCTCTGGATCCTCCTCCTTTTATTGTTTTTTTTTTGAAATGTCTCATGGTCCGAGGATGGTGTTCTCTTGTTTCATATCAGTGACAATTAGAAGGAAGCATCCATCATCTTCAATGGTTAATCTGCTTGTCTCCGGAAAAATTGAAAACCCTAAATTTAATTAGAATTTTCTGTTCTCAATACATGTCTATCTATAGGAAAACATGTTTGGTATTGTAAACCTAGAGAAAAAAACTTGGCTGGAGTGGATATGGACTAGTGAGTAGAAGAAAACTGCTACTTCCATTTTCTTAAACCAGTATGATATCTAACTGTATCCCAAATGTATGTTCTTGAACACAGAGATAAATACAACAGCTGAACCTCATCAAAATTCCTTCCTTTTGAAATGCCATACTTTTACACACACCCACAACTGATCAAAATGCAGAAAAGTTACTATACCATGCTAAAGCTAGACTTTTGAAGGTGCAATTATTTGTATTATGGGATAGGTTATTTGTGTCTCTCAATAAGGTGATTACAAATGTAAGACAATTACGACATCAACAGTTCACATGAAAATGAAATCAGGTTAAATTCCATATTGAACACTACCAGAAGTGTTACAGGTTATGAATTCCCGAGAGGACAGGGAGAATAAGTTTCCTCCAGGGACAAGATCCCACTTAGGTTGTTCAGTCCCCAGTGGTCTGTTCTACATTCCCATACAAATAAACAAACTAACTGTACTCAGTAGGTGAAAAACACAGGTGTCTATGTATGAGCACAAAACCACACATATGCATGCATTTTACTCATTAAATGTATCATGTTTGCGGCTTACATGGGATAAGCTGAGGCACAAGTAGGAAGGAAGTTGGCACGAGAGACTAGATGATTAATGTGTGAAGTTTTTAAAAAACACACAAAAAACAACTAATCTTCCAAGAACTGGTTGCAGGTTAGGCAGGAATACTGGGGAAATGTAAAAACTGCACACAGGACTTTGAGGAGTAATTCACCAAGTGATAGAAAATATTCTCCTAAAGAATAACACAACATACAAAATGGAACCAAAAATGACTTCAGCATCCAAACAGAAATCGGCATGTATAAAACGTTGGACCACCCGTATATTATCAAGCTGTTCCATATCATCAACACCAAAGAATACACCTATATAGTGTTGGAACATGCTGCTCGTGGAGATCTGGCGAGCTATATTGGGAGGGTGGGTTGTCTGCAGGAGGAGCAGGCCCAGCACATTTTTACCCAGCTTGTGTGTGCAGTTCACTACTGCCATGACAATGGCATTGCGCACAGAGACATCAAGCTAGATAATATCCTGCTTGATGACAAAGGCAACATCAAGCTGTGCGGCTTTGGCCTGGCCACCCGAGTCACCCCTGGACAGGGTACCAAGGGCTTCTGTGGAACCCTGGAATATTGTGCTCCAGAGTTGTTCTCTGGCAAGGAATACGATGCAAAGGCAGTTGACATCTGGAGCATGGGAGTGGTTTTATATATAATGGTGACTGCATCCTTTCCCTTCAAAGCCAACACCTATTCAGAAATGAAGGAGGAGATGCTGGATCCCAAGTACCACCTCCCTAACACCCTTTGCAAAAACATAGCAAACATCATTGTGCAGTTGTTCACTCTGAAGTCTGAGCAGAGGCCCAAGATAGTTGACATTAGGCAGGACCAGTGGCTCAAGACGAAGCAAGAATTTGGGAAAATCACACCATCCTTAGAGGCACTCTGGAACAACCTGAATCCCAGCATTGTGGTGCCTATGGGGAGAATGGGCTACCACCCCAAGGACATTAGTTCTTCCTTACGTGAGAAGAAATTCAATAACATCATGGCCACATACCTAATTTTAAACCACAAGTCACCGTGGGACCAGTATAAATATGCTGCCAAATTCTTGCCGGCCCGTGTTCCTATGTCCCCAGCAGATGCTCTCACTAGCTTTCCAACTCAGAGGAGACTGAGTGAGCTTGCTCTTTCCATCTTGGTGGAGGAACACCAGGTGCATGATGACAATGGATCAAGGTAGAAGAGGAAGAGAAGCCTGAGCATGCCTGCCAGCTTGTGCTGCCAGCACAAGGGAAACAAACATCCACCCCCACCCCGAAAATTGCTCGTAAGCATACTTATCTCAAGAGCAGATGTTTGGCACTGGATAGCATGATTTGCAATTCCTCATCCTCCAGATCCCTGTCTTCTGAGAGTACTTCTTCTGCATTCTTCTGTTCCTGTGAAACACCCCAGGAAGTGAACACACCCAACAATGGCTCAGACACTCAGATGTCAGGAAGCTACAGGGAGGTCCCTCCCATTGTGAACACCACTGCCACATACGACATCCAGAGGGGTTTTCTTCAGCCAACATCCAAGGACAGCTTTGGTGATGTCCCTCTTGAAGGCATACCTGAAATCCAGACATACTCCCTTCGGGCAACATCAAAGGAGAGCTTTGAAGATGTCCCTCCTGAAGGCAAAGTTGAAATCCGGAGATCATCTGGTTGGGAAAAATCTAAGAACAGCTTTGAAGATGTCCCTTCTGAGGCTACAACTGAAATCCAGATTTCATCCATTCAGGAAACATCCAAGAACAGCTTTCACGATGTCCCTCCTGAAGACATTGGTGAAATCCAGAGATCTTCTCTTCAGCAATCATCCCGGGAGAGCTTTGACAATGTCCTCCTTGAAGGCATACCTGAAATCTAGAGCTGTAACAGCTTTGAAGATGTCCGATCTAAAGACCTATGTGAAATCCCGAGACCTTTCCTTCAGGAAACATCGAATAACATCTTTGAAGATGTCCCTCCTGAAGAAATCCCTGAAATCCGGAGACCTTCCCTTCCGGTTACCTCTAAGGCCAGCTGTGAAGATGCTCCTCCTAGAGGTGTAACTGTAGCCTCTGAGAGCCGTCTATCCCGAGGTTTAGAAGAGGGTGAAGAAGACAATTGGAAATTGTCTGAGACAACTATGCTGCTGTGTGCCAGCCTCCAGAAGAAGCCATGGTTCTCAGAAGGAAGTGGAACCAGTGGAAGTGGGGAGCAGTGCAGTCCCACACATGCAGCTCCGTGGGGTGCCCAAGATGCACTCCTGTGTTTATTAGTCAATGTATTTTCTAAAGTCCTCTGCAAAAATCACCCATGACTTAGCTGAAGTTACAAAACAGAAGATGAGAAGCACACATGGCAGAGGCATCAAGAATTAATTAGTTAAAAAAGGAAAGGATAAGAGGGGATTAAAAGTTTCGGGGGAAGAAAACTCCAAAGGCTATGGAAGAGTGTGAGGGGAAGAAACAATTGCAAATGGATTTTTCAGAAGAAAATAAGAGTCAAGAATATAAACTACATATTTCTAAGTACTTAAGACTGTGTTTTTCCTATATCTCTATCTTCTGAAGTGATAAGACTCTATGAAGTTTGAGACATGGGATAGGAATTTCCCTGGTGTGACACAGACAGCCGACTTGGGAGCCCTGCAGGTAGTTGAGATGGCAGTTTGTTTATTAACCCAGGAGAGAAGTCCAGTACAGTAGGAGGTAAGCCATATTCTTCCACAGGATTCTCCTTAGACTACATAGTTAGCAAGGGTAAGTCCCATGGGTGGACTTCCATGGCATTCTTCTCAGAATGAAACATTGTACCAAAATTCAACTCCAATCTGCCCCTAATTTAGAAGTCCTGATGGGATAGTCTCCATGGATTTACCACAGCAATGCTTATTTTCTTTCTTTACCTTCAAGATGAGGTCCATGGTAGATGTTTTATAACACTGGGGGAAAGGTGAGCCTCTCAATCCTCAGGCTCCCTTCTTTGCTGTCCTGTTTACAGCCTACCTACATCCCTTTGTCCCTCTTTTCATAGGACTCACAGACCCCTGCATGATGCTGTGTCATTTGACTATTGGTGAAGGACCTCTTACTGTGGGGCATTTGTCAGAAGCATATTTGTCTCCTAACAAGAATATGACATCAAACTGGAAGGAAATTGGTACCACTGTGGATGGAAATCAGGGATATGGCTCCACTTTGGAAGGTGGGTATTGCTTGCCTGTCTTGGAGCAGAGGAGAAACATGACTTAGTCCACAGTCTTGAAAATACTTTTCATTCAGATCTAACATCTGAGGTCGGATCTAGACAGAACCTATTGACCATAGAGTTGAGGAATTCTGCCAGACCTTGTACTTGGGTGTCCTCCTGTGAAAGTTGTCTTTAGTGATGTCATCTACATATTCCAGGCAGATTATTGCAGTCTGCAATGAATAGTGGCCACCCAGAAGGGACTGAAGGGCAGGACACATCTGTTGGCCCCATAAGGCTAAAGGCAGCACTCAGACCACCAATCAAGTCCTGTTGTATGTCAGGTGTTTCTGTGATGTGGTCTACCCTTGACAATGATCTACAGACACATAAGCATGAGGCTGCCAAAGCAGGCCTTTTAAAATTCCAAGGAAAATGGTCATTGAGTTCGTCATGCAGAGAGACAAAGTCATAATGAGAGACAACACAGTCATTCATTGAGAGGGATCTCGGCATAACTTGTGGCAAGTGGAGCATCTTTCCCCTATCACACTATATCTCCTAAAGTTTAAGGAGGAAGAGTTTATGTAGAGCAGGTGAACATCATGTCACACCTGTACTGTAGGACAGTCAATCTGAAACTGGCCAGTTACTTACTCTGTACTGGGATGAGGAACCACATACATGAGGATGGACAGAGCCTTGCAAGGAAATCTAGCACAAAGCTACTGAACTTCTTGCTTATGTGGCATAGCTTTTTATATCACTGGCTGATTACTAAGGCTAGTGCCTGTCCTGGTGTACATTACTGAAGCCAGGCCCTGGCAAAAGTTAACTTGGGTCCTGTAGCCTGGTTTGTCTAACCCAGGACAGGTGACCTAAGAAAATCACTGGCTCTAGACACAGATGCTTGTGATTAAGAAGGCAATACTCAGTATGAACAGATGTGTTGTTTATTTCTGTATCCTAACATTGGCCTTGATTCTGATGGGAACTTTGTGTGTCCCTGCTATGAAAGTCATGGTCCTGCATTTATTCTTTTCTTCTGAGAAAACAGATGTTGGCTGAGGCCCCCTACTGCTAGCCCCTCCCTCCCTCACATTTTGTCTGCTGTATGGAGCAGGGTCTTGTGCAATCAGTAGCAGCTGCTTATAGCAGGACTTTCATAAACATCATCCCAAAACTATCCACAGGTATCCTCCTCACAGAGGACAGTGAGTCCTTGAGATACTCTTTTGGACATAATGTGCTTGATTGGGACACACTTCAGTATGCCAATTGGCCTGTTGAAACTGCCAAGATGACCAGTTTGGTAGGGTGTGTCAGGGATCCCATAGGTCTACTCCAGGTCTGTTAATGGCATTCTTTTCTCTCCTGCTATTTGCCAGGTCTTTTCGACAGGATCTTTTATGGAAGCTGATTTTCACCAGTATGTATCCTGAATAATGTAGAAAAGAGGACATTAGCTGTAGTTCACAGAGGAGACTGCCTATGTGTAGACTTGTTGCTTGGAGGATACATTTCCTCCTTGACTCCTAGAGCAGGGTTCCTGCAAAGTACTAGGGAAACCATGAGAAATTATTCCCTGAAATCAGACCTCCTGAAGAGACCCTAATGATATTGGATACCATCTAATTTAATCAAGATTTGAGTTGAAAAATAAATCCTCTAGAGGAGGATAAATGACAGGTAATCTACCAGGGTATATCTCATAAACTTGCTGAAGAGCCAATAATGATGTTGGCCTAGGGGAGGTCACTTTGGAAGACATGTGCATTATACCTGCCTCTTCAGTTTTCCAATTACACTAAAAGTAAACCTGCCATCAACACAGGTCTTCTCCTTGGGGAAAGTGGAACTCTCACCAAGCTTTTACATGGGTCTATAATATTCTGTGTCTTGTAGGTGCTTGCCCAATCCTGAAAAACATACGCTGTCGATTGCTGACCAGAGGATCTGCACACTCAGTGATGATGCCAGTGATGAAAAATTTTTGGAAACCCTCAAAGATATTCAAGAATCAAGTCTAAAAGGAATAACCTTTAGATGAGCAAAAATGACAAGTAATCTACCTGGGTACATCTCACAAACTATAAAGAAACCTCCTAAAGGACAGTAAAGTGTTTCAATTTTTATCACTTGAAGACGTTTATTGTATGAAACAAATGAACTCTTGTCCAGGGTTTCAAGGAGTGATTTTAACCTTATTTCATATCCCTTTGGATCCCAGTGAACTCTTTCAATTAATATATATATGGAGAGAGAGAGTGACAGACAGAGAGACAGGGAGAGAGAGGAATAAAGGCCATGTTATGCATCAATAACAGCAACAGCTTTTCCATGTTCTGCAGTTATTTGAACAAAGTTGTTGAGACATCCAGCACACTCCATTTAAAAAACAAAAACAAAAAACAAAAAACAAAAACAAACAACAACCACATAAATGTATAAAACAAAAACCCAGAAAACAGTTCTGTTACTCTTGTGGTACTTGACACCATTTTTTAAAAAAATTAGCTCCTCAGTTATCATCTGGGAGCAAAACATTCTCAGTGACATCATTAAAACAGCTCTGATAAAGCATGGTCACTACTATGTATCATAAAGCAGATCCACATATGAGTGAGTACATATCATGTTTGTCTTTCTGTGATTGGGTTACCTCGCTAGAATGGTTTCTTGGAGTTCCATCCATTTTCCTGCAAATTTCGAGATACCATTGTTTTTTTTCTGCTGAGT
The DNA here is from genome assembly GCF_003668045.3 of Cricetulus griseus. NCBI lineage: Eukaryota > Metazoa > Chordata > Mammalia > Rodentia > Cricetidae > Cricetulus > Cricetulus griseus. Next base: position 93,289 of record NW_023277425.1, on the reverse strand, counting down.
AGTACTCCATTGTGGAAATGTACCACATGTTCTCTATCCATTCTTCAGTTGAGTGGCATCTATGCTACTTCCAGTTTCTGGCTATTACAAATAATGCTGCTATGAACATGTTTGAACATATGTCTCTTGTTATATGAATGTGCTTCTTTTGGGTATATGTCTAGGAGTGGAATTGCTGGATCTTGTGGTTGACTGATTCCCATTTTCTTGAGGAGTCGCTATACTGATTTCCACAGGGGCTGTACAAGTTGAAACCCCATCAGATTATCAAAGTGAATTGCACACACCTGAAGAGATCACCGGACCCATACACACCAGGAAAGGAAGTGACAACAATGGTACTCACTGGAATAAGAGACGGGAAGACGGCAATATAAGTGTTTTGTTTTTATCTTCACAGGAAATCTCATCTCCAGAAGCCAAAGGACACTGCATGGGTAGATCCTTAAGATGAGACGGTAACTATAACCACCAAAGAAAAGGAATGTTCCATATCTTTAAATTTACAGCTATCGCTCAGAGAACTCCATTTCTCTTCATTTCCTTGTCCCTGTTCAATTAATCCAATGCTGGCTTTAGAGTTGGATTTGGCTCTCCTCCACTAAAACCAAGCTCGTTGTTAAAATCACCTTCTGCGATTCTGTATTATATTAAGAAGCCAATTGGTGTAATACAGAATAGGAGAAAAATTGGGGACTGTCATTTATCTTTTCTTGGCTCTTTCTCTCAAAGTATACATTCGCTAATAATTGTTATTTTCCTTTTGTTGCCTTTCCTGGTATTCATATA